>NW_012102604.1:5404-20728 GCF_000951045.1 Mandrillus leucophaeus | reverse complement strand
CACAAAGCAGTTTCTCCAAAGACTTCTGTTTGGTTTTTATCTGAGGATATTTCCTTTGTCACCAGAGGCTTCAATGCGCTCCCAGATATCCTTTGCCTTTTCCGCAAAAACAGTGTTAGCAAACGGTTGTATGAAAAGAACGTAGTAACAATGTTAGCATACTGCTTCATGAAGACAAAGGTATAACTCTGTGAGATAAATTCACAAATCACAAAAAAGTTTCTCAGAAAGCTTCTTTCTAGTTTTTATGTCGTGATATTTCCTTTGTCAGCGTTAAGCCTCGATGGGATCAAAGATATCCATTCTCAGATTCCACAGAAAGAGTGCTAACACACTGCTCCATGATAGGAAAGTGTAACTCTGTAGGTGAATTCTCACATCAGATAGCAGACTCTCAGAAACCTTCTTTCTAGTTTTTCTCTGAGGATATTTCTTTTGTCACCATAAGTTTCAATGCGCTGCAAAATATCCCTTTACAGATTCCAAGAAAACAGTGCTAGCAGACTGCTCAATGAAAAGAACATTGTAACTCTGTGAAATGTCTTCACACATCACAAAGGAGTTTCTCAGAAAGCTTCTTTCTAGTTTTTATCTGAGCATATTTCCTTCATCACTATAGGCCTCAAAATGCTCCCAAATATCCCTTGGCAGATTGCATGAAAACAGTGTTATCAAACTGCTCCACGAAAGGTAAGGTGTAACTCTCTGAGATGAATTCACACATCCAAAGCAGATTCTGAGAAAGCATCTTTTTGCTATTTATCTGAGGATATTTCCTTTGTCCCCATATGCTTCAATGCACTCCAAAACATCCTATTGCAGTTTCTACGAAAACAGTGTTAGCAGACTGCTGTATGAAAAGAACAGTGTAACTCTGTGAGATGAATTCACACATCCAAAGCAGTTTCTCAGAAAGCTTCTTTTCAGTTTTTATCTGAGGATATTTCCTTTGTCACCATAGGCTTCAATGTGCTTCCAAATATGCCTTGGCAGATTGCACGAAAACAGTGTTAGCAGACTGCTCAATGAAAATAATGGTGTAACTCTGTGAAATGAATTCACACATCACAAAGCAGTTTCTCAGAAAGCTTCCTTCTAGTTTTTATCTGAGGATATTTCATTTTTCACTCTAGGCCTCAAAGTGCTCCAAAATATCCCTTTGCAAATTTCAGGAAAACAGTGTTAACAAACTGCTCCATGATAAGAACAGTGTAACTCTGTGAGATGAATTCACACATCACCAAGAACGTTCTCAGAAATCTTCTTTCCAGTTTTTATCTGAGGATATTTCCTTGTCACCATGGGCTTCAAAGCGATCCAAAATATTCCTTCTCAGATTCACAGAAAACAGTACTAACAAAGTGATCCGTGAAAAGAACTATGTAAATCTGTGAGGTGAATTCACACATCCATAGCAGTTTCTCATAAAGCTTCTTTTAGGTTTTTATCTGAGGATATTTCCTTTGTCACTATAAGCTGCATTGCACTGAGAAATATCCCATTGCAGATTCCAAGAAAACATTGTTAGTGAACTGTTCCATGAAAAGTACAGTGTAAATCTGTGAGATG
Organism: Mandrillus leucophaeus; assembly: GCF_000951045.1. Lineage (NCBI taxonomy): Eukaryota > Metazoa > Chordata > Mammalia > Primates > Cercopithecidae > Mandrillus > Mandrillus leucophaeus. The sequence continues at coordinate 19,159 of NW_012102604.1, read as the reverse complement.
CATTCACACATCACAATGCAGTTTCTCAGAAAACTTCTTTCTAGTTTTTATCTGAGGATCTTTCCTTTTTCACCATAGACCTCAATGTGCTCTCAAGTATCACTTTGTAGGTTCCACAAGAACAGTGTTAGTAAATTGCTTCACGAAGAAAAAAGTGTTATTCTGTGAGATGAATTCACACATCAGACAGCAGATTCTCAGAAACCTTCTTTCTAGTTTTTTTCTGAGAATATTTCCTTAGTCACTGTAAGTTTCAATGCACTGCGAAATATCCCTTTATGAATTCCAAGATAACAGTGTTAGCAGGCTGTTCAATGAAAAGAACAGTGTAACTCTGTGACATGTATTCACACATTGCAAAACAGTTTCTCAGAAGGCTTCTTTTCAGTTTTTATCTGAGTATATTTCCTTTGTCTCCATAGGCTTCAATGCGCTCCCAAACATCCTATTGCATTATCCATGAAAGCAGTGTTAGCAAACTGCTCCATGTAAAGAACACTGTAACTATGTGAGATGTATTCACACATCACAAAGCAGTTTCTCAGAATGTTTCTTTTTTGTTTTTATTTGAGGATATTTCCTTGTCACTTTAGGCTTCAATTGGATCCAAAATATCCCTTCACAGGTTCCCCAAAAAACAATGCTTACAAACTACTCCATGAAAGAAAAGTGTAACTCTGTGAGATGAATTCACACATCAGAAAGCAGATTCTCAGAAGCCTTGTTTCTAGCTTTTCATGAGGATATTTCCTTTGTCACCCTAAGCATCAACAGGCTGTGAAATGTTCCTTTACGGATTCCAGGAAAACAGTGTTAGCAGACTGCTCAATGAAAAGAACAGTGTAACTCTGTGAGATATATTCACACATCACAAAGCAGTTTCTCAGAAAGCTTCTTTCAAGTTTCTATCTGAGGATATTTCCCTTTTTACCATCGGCCTCAATGCCCTGTTGAATATCACATTGCAGATTCCACGAAAATAGTGTTATCAAACTGCTCAATGAAAGAGAAGTGTAACTCTGAGATGAACTTACACATCACAAAGCAGTTTCTCCGAAGTCTTCTCTTCAGTTTTTATCCGAGGATATTTCCTTTTTCACCATAGCACTCAATGCGCTCACAGTATCACATTGCAAATGAAACAAAAACATTGTTAGTAAACTGTTCCATGAAATATGGTTTCACTTTGTGAGATGAATTCACACAGCACAAAGCAGTTTCTCAGAAAGTTTCTTTCCTGTTTTTAATCCGAGGACATTTCTATTTAAACACAGGCCTCAAAGCACTCCCATATATCTCATTGCAGATTCCACGAAAACATGTTAGCAAACTTCTCAATGAAAACCACTGGGCAACTCTGTGAGATAAATTCACACTTCACAAAGCTGTCTCTTAGGAAGCTTCTTTCTAGTTTTTATCTGAGGATATTTCCTTTGTCACCATAGGCTTCGAAGCGATCCAAAGCATTGCTTCACATACTCCACAAGAACAGTGCTAGCAAACTGCTCCATGAAAGAGCCATGTAACTCTGTGAGATGAATTCACACATCACAAAGTAGTTTCTCAGAAAGCTGCTTCTAGTTTGTACCTGAGGATATTTCCTTTTTCACCATAGTTCTCAATGCCCTCCCGAATATCGCACTGCAGATTCCACAAAAACAGTGTTACCAAACTGCTGAATAGAAGAGTGGTGTAACTTTATGAGATTAAATTATACCTCACAAAACAGTTTCTCTGAAACCTTCTCTCCAGTTTTTATATGAGGCTATTTCCTTTCTCCCAATAGCACTCAAAGCGCTCCCAATATCCCATTGCAGATTCCATGACAACAGTGTTAGGAAACTGTTCCATGAAAGGAAAGGTGTAACTCTGAGAGATGAATTCACACAGCACAAAGCAGTTTCTCAGAAAGCTCCCTTCTAGCTTTATCTGATTATATTGCCTTAGTCACCATAGGCTTCAAAGTGATCCAAAATAACCCCTTCTCAGATCCCACAAAAACAGTGCTGGCAATTTGCTCCATGAAAGAGTAGTGTAACTCTGTGACATGAATTTGTACATCACAAAGCAGTTTCTCAGAAAGCTTCTTTCTAGTTTTTATCTGACGCTATTTCCTTTTTCACCATGGGCTTCAATGCAATCCAAGGTATCTCTTCTCAGATTCCACAGAAGCAGTGCTAACAAACTCCTCCAGTAAAAGAATGGTGTAGCTCTGTGTGTGTGAGATTAATTGACACATCAGGAAGCCATATCTCTGAAAGCTTTGTGACATATTTCTAGTTTTTATCTGAGGATATTTGAGGATATCCTCAGAAACATATTTCAAGTTTTTATCTGAGGATATTTGCTTTGTCACCATTTGCTTCAAAGCGATCAAAAATATCCTTTCCACAAGAAGTGCTAGCACACAGCTCCATGAGAGAGTGGTGTAACTCTGTGAGATGAATTCACACAGCACAAAGCAGTTTCTCTGAAGGCTTCTCTCCAGTTTTTATATGAGGATATTTCCTTTTTCACCATACTCCTCAATGCCCTCCCGAATATCCCACTGTAGATTCTGTGACAACAGTGTTAGCAAACTGCTCAATAAAGGAGTCGTGTAACTCTGTGAGATGAATTTACAACTCACAAAACAGTTTCTCTGAAGTCTTCTCTCCAGTTTTTATCTGAGGATATTTCCTTTCTCACCATAGTGCTCAATGTGCTCGCAATATCCCATTGCAGATTAAACAAAAACAGTGTTAGTAAACTGTTCCATGAAATATTGGTTTGACTTTGTGAATGGAGCAATGTTGGAACATGCTCAAGAAGTTATTGTATCCAAATTGAAGTTTATTTTCAGTTACACTGAATCGTCTCTTCCCAAAGTGCTGGTGGGTAACATAAAGTTAGAGATAAACAGCTCTAGTATTCTCACACTTACTCTCCCGTAATGGTCTATGAGCCAGGCTAGTTTCCACATTCTGTAAAATACCCTGTGATGCATAAAGGGTTCCCAAGGAGAAGAATTGTTTGACAGGGTGATCAAGGTTTATGAAAAATGGCAATGTCTCCGAATATTCAATACCAGTAGAACATAATTAACTCTAGCATTGATGTCTTTTTAAATTAAAATATGTAATTCAAGACAAAAGCTGTTGAAACTTTAAATGATTTTGAGCCTTAAAAGAATGAGATTATGGGACCTGAGTCACTAACAGATAGCTGTAACCTAGGAAGTTGTAGTATTTGTTGCCCTGATTATAAATTGGCCTTTTTCCATTACCTACATTGTATTTGAGAATATTGTAAAAGACTAACGAGTGCCAGAGAAGACCCTTTCCCTCTTCACTTTTGATCTTCGTTATTGGTTAACTTCCTTCTTCCTCATGTTACACAAAGACCTCATGACTATTACATTGTCAAAGATAAAATACTAAAAATACTCATTTAAATTGGAAAAAGAAAACAAGCTGTAACTAATCAATTTGCTGTAACTCATAAATCAACTTTGTATGGGGAAATTTTTAATTCTGCTAAATTTCTTTGTTTTCTGCTTACGTAAGTAAAACCTTAACTTTTCAACTTTGGGGCATTGACCTCATTTCTTTGGATTCTATGTTTCCCAGATGGCCATCTTTAGCTTTGCATTTGAATAAACACTTACACCGGATTCTCATCCTATCTATTATTTCAGGTTGACATTTCTGTTGTCACCATTTTCTCAGTTATATTTATCTTTTGTGTCTTTTTTCTTCAGTATGTCAACACCCTTCTGGTCCCATCTTGTTTGACTTCATGAAAGAAAACCACTGTCCAGAGAAGGGATCTCAGGACAATGACTCCACTCAACCATGTTTAAGTGTGGTGGTCCAGTTTGATTATGAACCATTTCAGGGCCAGTATTATGGTGCACTCCCATCTACACTGCGGGAACTATCATGCTTATATTAAAATTTTCTGCCTCTCATCAATATATTCAACCAGAAAGTTGCACTATACATGTCACAGATCCTTTCATATCACTGAGAGAAGAAAAAACTTTTTCTTTATTTTGCATGTTTGTATATTGTACAGCTATTGATGGTCTGGATACTGGTCTGTGCTTACCACTCAGTACTGTGGACCACAGCAATGAAGATTGTGCTGATTTCAGCTAATCTTTAACACTATACTACTTGCACCTGCACTCAATTTCTGCAGTCTCCCTCTTCTCATTACCAACACCAACACCAGGCTATGTGTTCTACCTCCCATTTTACTTGATCTCCACTTGGGACCCACGATGAAGCCTCTTACATATAAATAAAATATTTCCTACTTAAACATCCTGCAAGAGTTAAGAATTTGTAGTCAAAATGATTTATCTGAGTGATCTTCCTTCACTTGCTACATGAAGATGATGCTAAAGATGGGTATATTTTATGCACACAAATACCTGCTTTCCTTAGACCTCAGTTTTTTATTTGTAAGACAAAGGGAATAGATCAAGTTTCAATGTATTTCCACATTTAAAACTCTATATTCCCATAAAATTTTAGGTACATGAAGCAGAAGCTGCAAAAGTCAAATTATAACCCATGCACACAGACCTAAAGAAAATACACAAAATACTATAGGATTCAGGAATTGTGCTTAGCCAGTGTTAACATCAAGAACTGTCCAGATTCACAGATATTGAATAGGTGGTGTTGCTTTTCTTGTCTACTCGGCTATATCCAACCCCATTTCCTAAAATTGTAATCTGTGTACTTTTCAGTATTTTGTATATTGTCATCCAAACTACACAGTGGTTCTAAATTATAGAACATGAGGGAGATTTCTGATTTTGAAGAATGAGTACACTGATAAGGCACAAATTTCAGTTCAGTGCCTCTTTTACCTATGTTAATGCAAACCACATTCTCCAGTCACATCTGGAGTTTGAAAATGGGACTATATATTGGAGAACTACAGGATTAATAAATTATAATGAGATTATTTTGAGGTTGATATCAAGTATGGCCCTGTGCTTATCATAGCATAAGCCTAATTGTTTTTCTAAGTTTTATAAAGTCTTAAAAGTTTTATACATTTTATCTGAAGGGAAATTGCAGATAGAATTTGGAATTAGAATTAGACATGCGACACATACAAAAAGTCAAATCTGTGATGACTTTGCTTCAAGTGAGAAAACATGTCTCTGTAATACCCACACTGTAGTCTCTCACATCCCTAAATTCACAAAGACTTACTTTATTAGAGAATGAATGTAAAAGAAAAGTGTATTAGTCAGGGTTCTCTAGAGGGACTGAACTAGTAGGAAATATATATGTGTGTGTGTACACACACACACACACACACACACACAAAGGGGAGTTTATTAAGTATTAACTCACATGATCACAAAGTCCCACAATAGGCCATCTGCAAGCTGAAGAGCAACGAGAGCCACTCCGAATCCCAAAACTGAGGAACTTGGAGTCTGATGTTTGAGGACAAGAAGCATCCAGCACTGGAGAAGGATGTAGGTTGGGAGGCTAGGCCCGTCTAGTCTTTTCACATTTTTCTTCCTGCTTTATATTCTAGCTGCATTGGCAGCTGATTAGATGTTTCCCACCCAGACTGAAGGTGGGTCTGCCTTTCCCAGCCCACTGACTCAAATGTTAATCTCTTTTGACAACACCCTCACAGACACAACCAGGATCAATACTTTGTATCCTTCAATCAAATCAAGTTGACACTCAGTATTAACCATCACAAAAAGAGACAGAGCAGGAATGTGAAAGAAGAAGAGGAGCAAAAATGGTAGTAACAGCAAGACTGAGAGAGCATTGAAATAAACATGGGAGTCAAAGATTTTGGAGAAGACAAAATTTTGGATTCTGTAAAGAATAGAAAAATATGTAACAGACACTACTGCTGGATTACAGCTTATTTTGTTCATCTATAAAATGAGATTTATTTGATCAGTGTCCTTCAGGATCTAAATTTACCTAGAGAGAAGACATATGGAAAAAATGGAGCTATCTATCACCCTTGTTTACAAGCAGTTTTACTCCAAAGCCACCTCAACCTTCAGCATAGTTAACATCTCCATTAATTAGCCTTTTTCCAGGTACCTGGAGAGAAGTGGGGGAAACAGGCAGCAAAGTTTAAGTTTGCATTATCTGTCAACACTAAAGCACTTCCAGTCAAAATGAAAAAATCTGACAAGCATGACCAACAGTTACAGAAGATTAAAAAGGAAGCTCAGATGATCATAATTTGGGTGGTATATAGATATACTTATCCCAACTTTATTGCATAATTATTCTTTCTGTACAAATATTTTCACAACTTGCTCTCGGATCTGCTTGGTCCTGACTCCATAAATGACAGGGTTAAGGGCAGGTGGGACAATCACATACAGGTTAGCCAAAAGAATATGGGTATAGTGGGGAATGTTTTGGCCAAAATGATGTGTCATAAAAGAAAAAAATGCTGGTATGTAAAAGCACAGCATAACACAGATATGAGAACCACAGGTATGGAAGGCCTTTAGTCGGGCATCTTGAGAGGGAAGGCGAAAAACAGCTCGAAGGATAAGCACATAGGAAGAAGAAATTAGGATCACATCCACAATAATATAAGAAATCACCATGAGCCCATAGATTATGTTGATCTTCATAGGTCCACAGGCCAACTGGGCCAGACCTATGTGCTCACAGTATGTGTGAGGTATGATGTTATGCCCACAGAAAGGCAGACGCAGAATGAGAAACACAAATGGGGTTACAAGAACTAAATTTCTTCCAACAACCACAGAAGCTAGAATACTGATGGTTTTATTAGTGAGGATCATGGTGTACTGGAGAGGGTTGCAAATGGCAACAAAGCGGTTGTAAGCCATGACCACCAACAGAACAGTCTCCATGCCTGTAAACATGTGAATAGAGAACATCTGAAGAAGGCAGCTCCCAAAGCTGATCTCTTGGAGGTTGAACCAGAAGATTCCTAGCATTTTGGGAATAGTGGATGTGGACAGACCCAGATAAATCATAGACAACATGGCCAGGAAGTAGAACATGGGCTGATGTAGACTGTGTTCGGTTTTGATCACAAAGAGAATGGTCATATTCCCCACAATGGCAATCAGGTACACAATACAGAATGGGAAAGCAATCCACATACGTAAAGTTTCCAGTCCTGGTATTCCTAGCAGGAGAAAGAAGCGGGGATAGAAGTGGGTGTCATTGATAGAAGGCATTCTCCCAGCAAGTGTCACTGAATTCCTAAGTAAGAAGGATCTCAATTTCTTTAAGGTCCTCCCTTGTCAAGTTCCTGAAGCTACAGAAAAACTCTTATCAGTGTGGTAGAGGTAATGGTATAGGTGGTTAATTTACAAACACTTGAGATTCACTTCTTTCCAGAGGGTAATGGAGGAAGCCTCTCAACACAGATTATTGTTCTGAGATCCATCATAGGCAATATTGCTCATGGCTTTATGTTTTGTAATCTTTGAGATATTTGAAAGAACTGGAAAAACTTCATAATGCAATGCATATTTATATTAAGGCATTCCCTTCCATTACTTCCCTAAGTAACCCTTCTTTACTTTTTGGGAAATCACCATCCCATGCGTTCTTCAAAGTGTGGTCTTGAGATCTTTGGAGTTTTCTAAGTACCTTTCCAGAAGCTCAAAAGCTCAAAACTATATTTATGATAGAAAATTTTTAGCCAGTCTCACTCTTATTCTCTCATAAGTACATAGTGAAATTTTCCAGAGGTTGTATGAGATGTTACCATAATAGATTAAATGAAATTGTAAATGATTTATGAGATTTCAGCTCTATTATCTTAACTTAGACAATAAAAATATTTGCAAAGGAAAATGATGCCATTCTTACAACTAATTTTTTGAAAAATAGTGATTTTAACAAAAAGTATCAAATATGTTTTTGTATAATAGTTTGTTAATATTATTTTAATATTAAACATTTAAATTTTACTCTAATGTCTAATAATATAAATATTATGGATACAATTCAGAGAAACTAAAACTCTTTGAGTATCTTAATAATTTCTAGAAGTGACAGATTCTTAGTACAAAGGAGAAGTACTACTGTCTGCCACTTTCTGTGTTTTATTATAATATATGCGTAAGGATCTTATACAGTGACATCACATTAAGTGTAGTTAATCAGTCTCTGTTAGAACTTTCCTGGTTATAACTCAGCTAAACTGATCAGTGCGTTTCTCTTATGGATTAATTGCTAGTTTTGATGTTTCTAAATCTTCATGAACAATCTGGTTTCTCCAAGATCCTGTCATTCTGATTCCCTGATATCCTTCCAATAAAATGCCTTGCATGTATCTGTCAAATTATGTTTATCTTCCTTACAATCTATAACATCGATGAGTAATATTAAAAAAAAAATCCCATGTCCCAAAATTGTGTCTCACTTCAGGTGTAAACAGATAAATATTTAGCATATTTTAATATTGAAATTAAAATGTTTTTAAGGACTTTTCATTGCTTCCTTGACAATAACAAGGAAAATTTCCTTATTTTATCTTTGTGTCCCTAAAGACACTGTACAACTCTGTAGCAACTAATGTAACCTGGATTTTATATTTCTGCATGTACTGGCCTTATTTCTATGAAGAAAATAGCTGCAACTAAGAGTTGAGAACCAGGGGTAATCATTGTAGTATGCTCAAAACTGCCACATGAATGTTGGTTCCCAGTTGTTCAGTATTCAACTGAATCAGAGTTGGGGTTTGTAATAAGTGTGTTTTTGTTTGTGTGTGAGTGTGTGTGACAGAGAGAGAGAAAGAGAGAGAGAAGTTTGGAGAGATAGGAGTAGAGAGAGAAATCATGTTTTATTATGTATGTGGCTGCATACACCAGTTGTCCTATAACTTTGCCAGGTAGCTATTTTACAGCAGAGGCACACAGGCAAAGGGGTTAATAATTCCCCATTCTATATGAGAAGAACAAGAGCATCTCTTGGTCCCCGAGGAGCTGAGAGAAAACTGAAAAAAGAACATAATGTTTGCCAGTATTGAGGAAAAGATGCCAGGCTGAAAAACCAGAGGGCTGTGGTTTTTGTGATTTCACCTGGAAGAGTCTGAGGAAATAGCTAGGATGATGTGTTGTGAGATTTACAATCCAGAGTCAGCCCAATCTTAAGGGTGGTTGTGTCTCAACATGATACTTTGCCAACTGAGAAAAACATTCCCAGAGAGGTGGCAATGTGGACACTTCTCTGACAGTACAATTCAAAGCTGCCACGACATCCACCCTCTCACAGTTTTACCTGAATTCTTGCCTTCTTTCTGTCATAACTTTATGCCACAGTAGCAGACAATGTATGGCCAATAACCTCAAGATCATTTTTTGAGGGCAAATTATTAAGTTTATTCTTCTCTAGATATGCACATTGACAAAGATCCCCACTGGAGTCCATCTGAAAAGACAAATTCATAATAATTAGCAATTTCTCTCTTATTGTGCTCACCAAAGTTCACATTTTGAACTTGAGATTATTTTTTTACTTTGTTGGATTTTTTTTTTTCTGACTGTAGTAGAATATTATAGAGGTCTTCTGTGGACCTTAAAACTATTCAGACATGGCTTGAAAACCTGCTTAACCATTTACTTGCTTGAGATCCTTGGACAGATTCTTTAACCAGATAGATTAATTTTTTTCTCCTGTAAAAATGACATGATAAATTATAACTAATGTGGTTTATTTTAATGATAAATAAGACCAATGTTTGTATAGGTGCTAGTGCATAGTGTATCCTCAACAAATTATACTTACTTATTTTATCAACGCTCCCAAATATTTTCTTTATTTAATGCAAGATAGCTAAACTAATTCACCTGTTAGCAGAAATAAGTAATTTCATTGTAATAAGTCCAAATTATGTCACAGTTGGACATAAGATTAGATAAAGGATGGATGGATCAGAAGGGGCCAAAGTAAAGAAATGGCATGGAGTCAGACATTAATATTTATCTCTAGATTTTTATGGATACAAATATTACCCAATACTACCATTTAGAAAGGAAACAATTTTCTCCCCTTATTCTTACAGCTTTCCCAAGCTTGGTGAGACCAAAGCAGTTGATGAATGGACAAAGTGGATAAAGACCTTCATTCAGGCTCTTCCATAACTGTGCCATTGACGGTTCAGTCCAACTGATCTAGCTGATCTAGCAGGGGTACTGTGCTTACAATAAAAATGGCTTGGGTATGGTTCCATAAAGTAGGAGGGATACAGGGAACCAAGTTAAAATTGGCAATATTAAATTCACTCAGACAATGAGGGAAATAGAGAATAAAACTGTACAGACCAAATATGTTAATACCTATGTAATTTTATTTGAATATTGACATAAGTGATACCCCCCACCACCTTAAATAGACACATATAAATGAAGTCTGCAATAACATCTTTTTGTCTTATTGACAACAAGTATTGCCATGCTACTATATGACTGGATTTGTGGTGTTTTGTCTGTGAACAGTGTACTCTGTGAGAGTGTGTGTGTATGTGTGTGTTTGTAAGAGAAGGGAGTGGAGAGTGAGGGGAGAGAGAGAGAGAGAAACAGAGACAGAAATTCTGTGCATTACTAATTGGTACACCATTGCCCTCACTTATGGATGTCTGTTCCAATCCCATGTGCTCTGTTGTGTTCCTCTGTGAAGAGAATAGTGCAATGGTGCTTGGGATAATTCCTCAGAAAAGTGGAAAAATCTGGCTTCTTCTATCGTCATTTGCTCTCCTCTCCTCTGTATCTTCTCAATTCTCCTGCACAAGCATTCTTACCTCTCTAATATTTCTTCTCCCAGACCTCACTTGGAGCAGAATTGCAGCATGAGCCCAGGTTCTTGAATATGGCAATTAGGTTCCCCTTCAAGCCTCTGAACAACAAGCCTGCCTGGTAACGTGGAGAAAACTTTATACTGAGTGAGAGCATCCCTATGACCAGGCATGTCCCAGAATCCCTGAGCCTAGTCTTCAGAATCCTGTGGGCGGAAACATGGACTCGAGGGTCATTAAGTCTTAGTAAGTCTTTATTCCTCTTTACTGCATCTGCAGAGAAACATCATAACTCCTTAGCTCAGGGGAGCAGATGTGTTATGAAAGGATGGGAAGGAAAAAATCCTGAACATAGAGGAACCTGTTTTGGGGCTGATGTTAATTCTGCTTCCCTCAGGAGCCATGAAAGCATTGATTTTATACCATTAAGTCTTCACATGTGACCATGAAACTGTTCTCAGCAACTTTTCTGTTTTAATATGTTTGTGTAAATCCTGATGTAGTTTCACAACTGTTACAATTGAGGCTTCAAAAGATGAAGGAGAAGACATCTCAAATAGACAAATTAGACTCTGTGGTACAACTCTGTTTATTGGCAGTGTGCATGCCTATAGATAATGGCAGCAACTTTCTTCCTACCCACCAAGATTCTCCTTCTCAGTCTATAACTAATGGTGAACAGATACAGTCTGTGAAGAGAGACTTGCATGTGTTTCAGCTCTTTTGGCAGAGGGTGAAGAAAATTCTGTGTTTTCCTTATAAAACGTATTATATTTTCCCTTCTAGCCAGAGCAGTAGTGTTTCCTGAGAGGATCCCTTCCTTAATGATGATAAAGTCGACCTGATAGTACTACTAGGACGTGCTACAGAGCCTGGTTTTCCTGACTATAGTTAGAAATAGACTGAGGGGACTCATACAGTATTTGTCCTTTTGCAACTGGCATATTTTGCTTAGCATAATGCCCTAATGGCTCACCTGTGTTGTGGCATGTGACACAATATTCTTTTTTAAAAAAAAAAAAAGATTTAATAATACTCCATTTTGTATATACCGTTTTTCCTTTTCCATTCATTGTCAATAGACATTTGGATTGTTTCCACTCTACCCCTTGTCCATTATAAATGATGCTTTCATGAACATGGGTGAAAATTTATCTTTAAGATCCTGCTTTGAATTCTGTTTGGATATATATCCAGAAGTAGGGTTACTGAATTATATTCTAATTTTATTTTTAATTTTAGTAGTATCTCCTTACTGCTTGCTCTCTGTACTACCTGCACCATTTTGCATTCCCATCACCAGTGCACAAGGGCTCTCCAGATACTCAACACTTACATTCTTCTCTTTTGATAGTGGCCATTCTAGTGAGTATGAGTTGATGTCTCATTGTTTTGATTTGCATTTTCCTGATGATTAGTGAAGATGAGCATCTTTTTAAGTATTTATTGGCTATTCATATATCTTCTTTGGAGAATTTTCTATTAAAGTCATTTTCTCATTTTTTATATTAGGTTTTATGAAGTATTTAAAGTAGTCAAATTGTAGAAAGGAAACAGCAGAAATGTGGTTAGCAAGGGCTGGAGAGAAGAGAAAGAGGAAATTATTAGTGTTTAGTGGGTACAGAGTCTTGGTGTTATACGATAAAAAAATTCTAGAGTTCGGTTGCACAATAATATAAATATACTTAACACTATTGAACTATACACTTAAAAATGGCTAAGATTGTTAGTTTATTATGTGATTTTTACCACAATAAAAAATGCAAGCAAAAAAAGGTGAAGAAAAAATAAAAACTTTTATAAACACACACACACACAAAAAGAAATCGACTGAGGGAAAAATGAGTACAAAGACAATTAGTTGGTACTTTTTTCCTTCTAAGTTCAGACTATTTTGAGTTGTTAGCACAGAAATAGTAATGCTGTCTATGGTCCAAGAGAGATTCTGGTTTGATCTGCCATGTTCTTGCATTCATTACTTCTCTTTTGATTAATCAGAAAGTAACTCCCTAGGTTTCTGTTTCTCCCTCATTGTGTCCATCTTCGTTATTGTATCCATATTTATCTTCCCAAGTCAAGTCTGACTCTATCCAATTTCTGCTTAAAATTTCTTCCCATGACCCATACATTCTCCATTGTATACTGCAGACTTTATGTAATAAAGAGCAAACACCATTGTTACCAAATTCCTTCACTCAATATCCAATCAACCTTTTATACTTTCATTGTACTACATGACTCCCAAACACACATCCTGTCTTTGATAATCAAAAGTTCTCCATATAAAATAACTACCTCTCATTTCTACTTTGCTTCAGCACTTTCTCAAGTGTCCTATACTTCTTAATGATCTTTCATATAATCAATCTGATAGAATCTTTGTCTTTTGTATTCTCAATATCAGTGTGTGCCACAATTATAACAGGCAAATTTTCTTTTGTGTTTTTTTTGTGTTTTCTCTCTTCCATTATTTTAGGGATTGATATTAGCATGATGTTTAAGTCAACTTTATCCTTCAGTTCACCTAGTATAGTGCTTTGACTATAAGAGGTGCTCTGGCATTATTGAATTACATTATTTTTAAAACATGAAAATTCTATTTCTGTTAGGGTCATAATGTCAATAATCATATATCTCCTAATCGGTCACTGTATCTGCCCCCTCCTATTCCCAAGATTATTTCACTGTGACTTCTGGAATCAATTTTTTTATTAGCAGTGATATTATTTTTGGCCTTAAACCACTTCTGATGTTTGGTTTCTCTTCCTTTTGAAACAGAATCCCAGTTGTTCTCTAAGGACATTACTTCTCCTGAAAAGTGTTGAGGGATTGTATGTATTTTCCCATAATTTTCACCATTTCCTCATGCCAAATAGTCTAAAGACCTAGAGACTTTTTGTCTTGGACTTTTGACAATTTGACATTATAATGCTTCAGGGAAGATCTTCTTGAGTTTAATTTACTTGGGGGATTTTGAGCTTT
>NW_012102604.1:2650-5354 GCF_000951045.1 Mandrillus leucophaeus | reverse complement strand
AAAAACTTTTATAAACACACACACACACAAAAAGAAATCGACTGAGGGAAAAATGAGTACAAAGACAATTAGTTGGTACTTTTTTCCTTCTAAGTTCAGACTATTTTGAGTTGTTAGCACAGAAATAGTAATGCTGTCTATGGTCCAAGAGAGATTCTGGTTTGATCTGCCATGTTCTTGCATTCATTACTTCTCTTTTGATTAATGAGAAAGTAACTCCCTAGGTTTCTGTTTCTCCCTCATTGTGTCCATCTTCGTTATTGTATCCATATTTATCTTCCCAAGTCAAGTCTGACTCTATCCAATTTCTGCTTAAAATTTCTTCCCATGACCCATACATTCTCCATTGTATACTGCAGACTTTATGTAATAAAGAGCAAACACCATTGTTACCAAATTCCTTCACTCAATATCCAATCAACCTTTTATACTTTCATTGTACTACATGACTCCCAAACACACATCCTGTCTTTGATAATCAAAAGTTCTCCATATAAAATAACTACCTCTCATTTCTACTTTGCTTCAGCACTTTCTCAAGTGTCCTATACTTCTTAATGATCTTTCATATAATCAATCTGATAGAATCTTTGTCTTTTGTATTCTCAATATCAGTGTGTGCCACAATTATAACAGGCAAATTTTCTTTTGTGTTTTTTTTGTGTTTTCTCTCTTCCATTATTTTAGGGATTGATATTAGCATGATGTTTAAGTCAACTTTATCCTTCAGTTCACCTAGTATAGTGCTTTGACTATAAGAGGTGCTCTGGCATTATTGAATTACATTATTTTTAAAACATGAAAATTCTATTTCTGTTAGGGTCATAATGTCAATAATCATATATCTCCTAATCGGTCACTGTATCTGCCCCCTCCTATTCCCAAGATTATTTCACTGTGACTTCTGGAATCAATTTTTTTATTAGCAGTGATATTATTTTTGGCCTTAAACCACTTCTGATGTTTGGTTTCTCTTCCTTTTGAAACAGAATCCCAGTTGTTCTCTAAGGACATTACTTCTCCTGAAAAGTGTTGAGGGATTGTATGTATTTTCCCATAATTTTCACCATTTCCTCATGCCAAATAGTCTAAAGACCTAGAGACTTTTTGTCTTGGACTTTTGACAATTTGACATTATAATGCTTCAGGGAAGATCTTCTTGAGTTTAATTTACTTGGGGGATTTTGAGCTTTTGGATCTGGGTATCTGTATCTCTCTTCACATTTCGAAAGTTTTCAGCTATTATTTTATTAAGTAAGTTTCCTCTGCCCTTTTCTTTCTCTTCTCCTTCTAGAATCCTCATAATATAAATATTTGTTTACTTAATGGTGTCCCATTAAGGGTCCCATTATTTCTGTACTTTTTTAAAAATCCTTCTTTTGTTTTTCTCTGACTTAGTTCAAACAACCTGTCAACAGATTCTTTCTTCTGCTTGACCAAGTCTGCTATTGAATCTCTCTATTGTAATTTGAAAACTTATTCACTGAATTCTTCAGCTACAGGATTTCTATTTGATTTTTATGATTTTTATCTTCTGTTGAATTTCTCATTTGTTTCATGAATTATTTTCCTGATTCTACTGAATTGTCTATGCTGTATTTTCTTGTATTTTTCTGAGTCTTCTCAGCATCGTTATTTTTATTTTTTTTTTTTGGCAATTTGTTATTTTATTATTTGGCAATTTGTTGATTTTCTTTTTACTGGAGTCCATTGCTACAGTGTTTTGTTCCTTTGGTGGTACCATATTTCTTTGCCTTTTCATGTTTCTTGTGTCTCTGTATTGATGCCTGTGTATCTGGTGGAACACTTATCTCCAAACTTTCCAAAGTGGTTTTCGTAGAGGACAACTATCACCTGCAGTTGGATTTTAGTGTGCCAGTTGGGAAGAGTGTGGTGACTCTGTTTCCAGATAGGTGTAGTATAGTCTCTGTGCAGCTTCCTGAGCTGAGTTTAATATGTCTGCAATAATTGCAGGTGCCTCAGTGGCTTAGACTGTAGAAGTTTGTAGTAGCACAGCAGTAGTGATGACATAGTTTGTTTACATCCTTAGTGTCAAGGGCTTTTGGGGTCCTCCTATTTTTAATTTTTCCCACAATGAGGGGACTCAGCTGACAGTATCCCTCCAATTTGACATAACCTGTAAGCTGCTGCAGTAGCGCTGGGCTCGAATTGCAGTGGCTTGGAATGGCTGTGGAGTCAGGGTTCAAGGCTCAGGGTCTCACAAACTAGCACTCTCCTTCAGTTACTTTCATTAAAATGTAGTTGTTTATTCATTGTTCTGGCTATCTGTGTGAGGCAACTAAGAGCTGGAACATTTTGGTAGTCCATCTTGCTCACGTTGTCAAGATTAACCCCTTGAGAGGATATTAACTATCACATTGTAGGGCAGTGACATAGAGGCAATTAGTTTTCGGTATATAATTGATTTACATTTGCTATTCATTTGATCTTGCTTCATTTATTAAAAAGCCTATGAATTTTCCAGTGTTTTGTGGTGCTGTTTGTGCTATAAAATAAATTACGGAATATAGTAATATAAATCCTAAAATTTTGTTCTTCAGCATTGTCAAGCCAATTTCTTTTAAAATATACAGGCCGGATGTGGTGACTCATGCTTGTCATCCCAGCACTTTGGGAGGCCGAGGCGGGCGGATCATGAGGTCAGGAGATTGAGACCATCCTGTCTAACATGGTGAAACCCCAT
>NW_012102604.1:0-2175 GCF_000951045.1 Mandrillus leucophaeus | reverse complement strand
ACACACACACACACACACACATATATATATACACACACACTGTGAAAACAAAAACAAGAGGACAAATAAGCAAACAAGTTCATTGAAATATTTATTGCATTGAATATATAGTTCAATTATAGAGAATGTTTTTAAAAGTTTACTGACTATTCCAAATCATAAACTAGGTATATCTTTTCATGTATTTATGTATTTAAAAAGTTCCTTTGCAGGATTATTATGCTTTTATTTAGAAGTTTTGCATATCAATTTGTTAGAGTTAGGTCAAACCAAAGCATCTGATGTTTTGTGATGCCATTTAAAAATATATAATTTTCAAGATTTTAATTTATCAATTTTTTGTTAGTAGTATAGAAAAATGTAATTAATTTTTAAATTATTATTATTATTTTTTATAGAAACAGAGTCTCCCTAAGTTGCCTAGGCTGGTCTCAAAATCCTGGGCTTAAGTAACCCTCCTGCCTCGGCCTCCCGAAGTGTTGGGATTACAGGCATGAGCAACCATGCCTGACCAAATTTTTTTATATTGGCTTTGTATCAAGTATCCTTTATAAATTTATTTGTTAATTCTAATAGTTTTTCCATGAATATTTTAAATTTTATGTAAACCTAATCATGTCCTCTGTGAATGATGACAGTTTTATTTTTTACTTTCTAAAAATGTTTGTATTTTTATTTATTTTTCTTGTCTTATACACTAAAAAGAGCTTCTAGTTATATGGGGACAAGACTGTATCTTTGTCATGTTTCTGGTCTCAGGTAAATACATATTGCCACAGTATGCATACTCCTTCATTCTGTTGGTCTGCACATTAAGGGAGACCCTTTCATGCTTAGCTTAAGAGATTTTTAAAAAATAATAGAAATGGTTTAAAAACATTTAATTCAGGAAATATTTTCTCCCATTGTATAGGTTGTATTTTTACTCTCCTTATAGTGTTATTTAATTCACAAAAGTTTTTAATCTTAATACTTCATTCATTAATTTATAATTCATTGCTCTGTTTTTGTTGCCCTATATAAGAAATCAAGTCTGAAGTCATGACTTACCCTATGTTTTATTCTAAGAGTTTCATTGTTTTAGTTATATTTAAGTTTTTGATTCATTTAAATTTAATTTTTGTATATATATAGTGTATATATATATAGTGTTAAGTTTACTTTTTTTTTTTTTGAGACAGATCCTTGCTCTGTTGCCAGACTGGAGTGCAGCGGCACGATCTAAGCTCACTGCAACCTCCACCTCCTGGATTCAAGTGATTTCCCTTCCTCAGCCTCCCAAGTAGCTGGTATTACAGGCACGTGCCACCACACCTGGCTAATTTTTTGTATTTTAGTAGAGACAAAGTTTCACCATGTTGGCCAAGATGGTCTCAATCTCCTGACCTCGTGATCTCCCCACTTCGGCCTCACAAAGTGCTGGGATTACAAGCGTGAGCACCTGCACACATAAAACTTCCCTCATTTATCATGTGCATATCCTGTTGTCCTGGCACAAAATTTAAAAATTTTATTAAATTTTTAGTTGACAAATAATAATGATATATATTATGGGGAGAATTGTGATGTTTTGATATATATGTACATTATAGAATTATCAAATCATGATAATTAGCATATCTGTCACCCAAATGTTTCTTGATTCTTTGTGGTGACAACATTGAAAATCCTCTCTTTTAGCTATTTTGAAATACACAATAAATTTCAACTCTTATTTCAGATACAGGGGATACTTGTGCAGGTTTGTTACATGGGACTGTTGCAGGATGTTAAGGTTTGGGGTGTGAATTCCATCACTCAGATAGTGAACATACTACCCAAAAGGCAGTTTTTCAACCTACTTTCTCCCTCCAGCCTCTAATAGTCCACAGTGTCTATTGTTCCCATCTTTATGTCCATGTGTTGTTTAGCTTCCATTTATAACTGAGAACATGCAATATTTGATTTTCTTTTCCTGTGTTAATTTGCTGAGAATTATGACGTTTGGCTCCATCTCTATTGCTGCAAAGAATATGATTTCATTCTTTTCATGGCTGCATAGTATTCAATGGTGTATATATGTACCACTTTTTAAAATCCAATCTACCATTGATGGACACCTGGATTAATTCTACTCTTTCATGGAGCAGATTGCCAGCACAGTTTTTGTGGAATCTGAGAAGGGATATTTTGGAT
>NW_012102603.1:15597-17239 GCF_000951045.1 Mandrillus leucophaeus | reverse complement strand
TAGACTTGGTCTTTTCACATAATCCCATATTTCTTGGAGGCTTTGTTCATTTCTTTTTACTCTTTTTTTCTAAAGTTCTCTTCTCACTTGATTTCATTCATTTGCTCTTCAGTCACTGATACTCTTTCTTCCAGTTGTTCGAGTCGGTTACTGAAGCTTGTGCATTTGTCACGTAGTTCTTGTGTTATGGTTTTCTTCTCTATCAGTTCTTTTAAGGTCTTCTCTGCATTGGTTATTCTAGTTATCCATTCATCCATTCTTTTTTCAAGGTTTTTAGTTTCTTTGCGCTGGTTACGTAGTTCCTCCTTTAGCTCTGAGAAGTTTGATCGACTGAAGTCTTCTTCTTTCAACTCGTCAAAGTCATTCTCTGTCCAGTTTTGTTCCGTTGCTGGCGATGAGCTGCATTCCTTTGGAGGGGGAGATGCGCTCTGATTTTTTGAATTTCCAGCTTTTCTGCACTGCTTTTTCCCCATCTTTGTGGTTTTATCTGCTTTTGGTCTTTGATGCTGGTGACGTACTGATGGGATTTTTGGTGTGGGTGTCCTTTCTGTTTGTTAGTTTTCCTTCTAACAGTCAGGACCCTCAGCTGCAGGTCTGTTGGAGTTTGCTTGAGGTCCACTCCAGACCCTGTTTGTCTGGGTATTAGCAGCAGAGGCTGCAGAAGATAGAATATTGCTGAACAGCGAGTTTTGCTGTCTGATTCTTTCTCTGGAAGGTTTGTCTCAGGGGTGTATGCAGCCGTGTGAGGTGTGAGGTGTTGGTCTGCACCTGGTGGGGGATGTCTCACAGTTAGGCTACTCAGGGGTCAGGGACCCACTTGAGCAGGCAGTCTGTCTGTTCTCAGATCTCAACCTCTGTGCTGAGAGATCCACTGCTCTCTTCAAAGCTATCAGATAGGGACATTGACCTCTGCCGAGGTTGCTGCTGCTTTTTGTTTAGCTATGCCCTCTTCCCAGAGGTGGAGTCTACGGAGGCAGGCAGGCGTCCTTGAGCCATGGTGGGCTCCACCCAATTTGAGGTTTCTGGCAGCTTTGTTTACCTACTTAAGCCTCAGCAATAGTGGGTGCCCCTCCCCCAGCCTCACTGCTGCCTTGCAGTTAGATCTCAGACTGCTGTGCTAGCAATGAGGGAGGCTCCGTGGGTGAGGGACCCTCTGGGCCAGGTGTGGGATATAATCTCCTGGTGTGCCATTTGCTAAGACCCTTGGTAAAGCACAGTATTAGGGTAGGAGTTACCCGATTTTCCAGGTGTTGTGTGTCTCAATTTCCTTTCGCTAGGAAAAGGAATTCCCTTCCCCCTTGCACTTCCCAGGTGAGGTGATGCCTCACCCTGCTTCAGCTCTCGCTGGTTGGGTTGCACCTGCGGACCAACGCCAACTGTCCGACATGCCCCAGTGAGATGAACCTGGTACCTCAGTTGAAAATGTAGAAATCACCCATCTTCTGTGTCGCTCATGCTGGGAGCTGGAGGCTAGAGCTGTTCCTATTCGGCCATCTAGGGCATGCCGCCCGACATTTGACTTTTGACAGAGTTGCCAAGACAATTTATGGGGGAAAGATTAGTCTTTTCAACCAATGATGCTGGGACAACTGGACATCCATTTGCAAAAGAATGATGTGAGATCCCTATGTCAGACCATACA
>NW_012102603.1:1729-13375 GCF_000951045.1 Mandrillus leucophaeus | reverse complement strand
GCCCCCGGAGGCGGTGCTCGCCCGCTGCCTGCGATGCCCATGCAGGGCGGTGCACTGAGTTCCGAGGAGGAGCTGCAGGTCGCGGTGCTGCAGCTGCGGGAGACCATCGTACAGCTGAAAGAGATGCTGGGCGTGCAGCGCTAGGCCATCCAGGAGCTCACCGGCAAGCCGGCGCGCTGCCAGGGAGGGGCTGGCGCGCGGCGCGTAGGGCCACGGGCAAGGACACTACGGTCCACCTGCCGCGGGATCCCGGCCACATCGTGGAGCAGTTCAGCCAGCAGCTCGCTGCAGACCCTCAAGGACCGCCTGAAGAACCTCGAGGTAGCAGGCGGAGCACGGGGGACCTGGAAGTGGGGATGCGAGTCGTGGGCTGAAAGACACAGGAGGATCGGGGAAGGGACCGTGGCCTGGGGGAGAGTGTGATCGTCCGCGGGGTGAGTTGGACTTTAGGGTGAAAGGTGGGGTCTCGATCCTGCTCGGGAACTCCCCTGCATGGCATCCCTTCCCACCCCCCTGCTTTTGCTGGAAAGAAACGTTTAAATTCCCTCCCGCACGCCGGGACTGCCCGCGGGACCCGCCGAGCACTTCCCGAGGTCCGGGCTAACGAACCCAGATGACCAAGCCGCGGGCGCCAAATACCCGGGGACGCGGGGTAGCCTCTTGCAAATCTCCAAGCCGAGATGCGCTCCGGCAGGCGGTGTTTGTGCTGGGGATATTAAAAATCCTCTTTTCTAGCTATTTGAGAAGACATAAATTATTGTTAGATATATTCACCCTACAGTGCTGTAGAGCACCAGAACTTAGTTTTCCTATCTGGCTGCCATATGACTTTTTAACCTTTCGCAGCAGGTTGCTGCGTGGCTGCCGCCAGAGCTCAGCTGCAAATTCGCAATTGCAAAAACGTGGAACCAGCCCAAATGCCCTTCACATGGGTAATGGATAAAGAAACTGTGAGAAAGATTGTTTTTTTACAGTAGCTGCACCATTTTACATTTCCACAGGCAACGCATGAGGATTCCATTTTTTCCACGTCCTTGTCAACACTTTTTTTGGTCCATCTTTTTTTTTTTTGTTATAGTTATCTTACTGGGTATGAAGTGGTATCTCAATGTGCTTTTGATTTGTGTTTCCCTGATGATTAATGATGTGGAGCACCTTTTCATGCGCTCATCGGTCGTTTGTATATCTTATTTTAAGAAATGTCTACTCAAATCCTTTACCTATTTGCGGTGGGGGGGGGGGGTTTTTTTTTTTTTTTTTAACTTTAATCTTGATTCACGGGTACATGTGCAGATTTCTGACATAGGTAAACTTGTTCCATGGATATTTGTTGAATAGATTAGGGCATCATCCAGATATTAAGCCTAATACCCATTAGTTGTTTTTCCTGATCCTCTCCCTCCTACTTTCCACTCTCTGATAGGCCCCAGTGTGTGTTGTTTCCCTCTGTGTGTCAACGTGTTCTCATAATTTAGCTCCCACTTGTAAGTGAGAACAAGCGGTATTTGGTTTTCTGTTCCTGTGTTAGTTTGTTAAGGATAATGACCTCCAGCTCCATCCATGTCCCTGCAAAGGACATGATCTTGTTTCTTTTTATGGCTGCATAGTATTCCATGGTGTATATGTACCACATTTTCTTCATCTAGTCTATCATTGATGGACATTTAGGTTGATTCCATCTTTGTTCTATTATGAATAGTGCTGCAGTGCGCACATGCCTGCATGCGTCTTTGTAACAGAATGATTTATATTGCTTTGGGCATATACCCGGTAGTGGGATTGCTGGGTCAAGTGGTATTTCTGTCTTTAGGTCTTTGTGGAATCACCACACTGTCTTTCACAATGGTTGAACTAATTTACACTCCCACCAATGTAAACACGTTCCTTTTTCTCTGCAACCTCTCCAGCATTTATTTTTTTACTTTTTAATCATAGCCATTCTGACTGGTGTGAGATTGTATCTCATTGTATTTTTAATTCGATTATGTTTTTATTGTTGTAAGAGTTATTTATGTATTCTAGATGAAAGTCCCTTTACCAGATACATAATCTAAAAATATTTTTCTTAGGCAGGATTTGCAGCACTTTTTCCAGCCTCCTTTCATAAGCACGTTCAGCCTCTCTTCAGCCCCTATCTTCAAACAGAGCCATGGTTTATCTCAGATATCTTCCCAATCCTGATTCCAGATCCAGGCTCCAGAAAGCCCTGGTTTTATTTAGCTTGGGTTTCTCCTGTGTCCAATAGATGAGATGTTTATGAGCCTCGATCTATCAGTTTTCTTTTTGATGTTTTATCCTTCATCCTTCAGTTTCTAGCAAAAAAGCCTCATTCAGTCATGAACTCACAGCATCAAACTGTCCTGAAAGATGTCTGTCAATATTGTATATTATTTGTGTGTGTATGTGTACTTTTTAAAAAATTGTAAGGCTGGATCTATTGGCATTTTACTATTTTTTCTTCCTTATGCTTAGAAAGATTTCTGTCAATCTAAGAGGAGAGAAGCATGATCTTATAATTTCTTATAATGGTTTTCTTCCTTCTTATTAGCTATTTTAGATATTAAAATATATTTGTGTCTCTTTCAGAGTATATTTCAGTTTTAATTCTATCCCATTATTTATTTATTTTTAATCCCTGCACCAGAAGCTGGAAGCATAGCTTTTGTGTGTGCATGTGTGTCTCCTCTAAACCTAGCACAGGGCTGGTTATGTTATAGGTGCTCAACAAATATTTGCTGGATGAATTTATGATTGAAGGTTAGAACACAGGAAGGACACAGAGGGCAAGTGTTGTAAGATGCTGATGATGACATTGTTGGAATGGCTGACAGTGACCTTGAAAGAAGAAAAACTAGGACCTGGCTCAGTGCCTATCACATAGTAGGCACTCAGTAAAATATTTAAGATGTGAAAAGAGTTTCGAAGTGGTAAGCTCTATATGAATTAACTTCCTCCAACTGAATTATCCCCCACTCTACTGTTGCTCTAAGCCACCTTAAAACTTATCCAGCACCACTCTTCCTTTATTTTTTTTAAGACAGAGTCTCACTCCATCACCCAGGCTGAAGTACAGTGACACTATCTCGGCTCACTGCAGCCTCCACCTTCTGAGTTCAAGTGATTCTCGTGTCTCAGCCTCCTGAGTAGCTGGGATTACAGGCCTGTGCCACCACACCCAGCTAATTTTTGTATTTTTAGTAGAGATGGGGTTTCACCATGTTGGCCAGGCTGGTCTTGAACTCCTGACCTCAGTGATCTGCTCACCTTGGCCTCCCAAAATATTGGGATTACAGGCATGAGCCACCGCACCTGGCCTGGAAAAAGTAAACTTTACAGATTATTTATTCCAACCGTATCATTTTATGAGAAAGGTAACCAAGATTTGGAGTAGTTAATTGCTTTTGCAGAACCCAGGGAGCCACCTGACTCCCTCTGAGCTAAGGGAGTTTACCAGATGACTGGTAAAACTTTGCTTCTGAGTGTGTCTGTGAGGGTGTTTCTGGAAGAGATTAGCATTTGAATCAGTAGACTGAGTTAAGAAGATCATGTCTCACCAATGTGAGTAGGCATCATTCAGTCCACTGAGGGCCCAACAAGAGCAGAAAAGCAGAGCAAAGGCCAATTCTGTCTTCCATTCTCCTTGGCCTGAGATATTCACCTTCTCCTGCCCTGGGCTATCAAAGTTCCTGAGCCTTTGAACTCAGACTGAACTGCACCACCTGCTTTCTTGGTTTGCTAGCTTGCGTATAGCAGATCATGGGACTTAGCCTTTATTATTTAAAAAAACTAATTCTTAATTATTGTGGGTACATAGTAGGTATATATGTTTATGGGGTACATGAGATACTTCAATATAGGCATGCGGTGAATCATCATCACATCGTGAAAAATATGGTATCAATCCCCCCTCAGGTGTTTATCCTTTGTGTTACAGACAATCCAAGGAGACCCTTTTCATTATTTTAGAATGTGCAATTGAATGATTACTGACTACAGTCCCCCTGTTGTAATGGCAAATACTAGGTCTTATTTGTTCTATTTGTTGAACCTGTTAACCATCCCCACCTCACCCTTGCCTACCAAGCCTCCATTAATTAATTTATTTATTTTTTGAGACTGAGTTTCTCTCTGTCACCTGGCTGGAGTGTGGTGGCGTGATCTCAGCTCACTGCAACCTCCACCTCACAGATTCAAGCAATTCTCCTGCCTCAGCCTCCAGAGTAGCTAGGACTACAGGTGCACCACCACGCCCAGCTAATTTTTGTATTTTCAGTAGAGACGGCATTTCACCATGTCGGCCAGGATGGTCTCAATCTCTTGACCTCGTGGTCTGTCTTCCTCGGCCTCCCAAAGTGTTAGGATTACAGGTATGGGCCACTACACCCAGTCATTATTTATTTATTTTACAAATATATTACTTATTTTATAAATACATACATTATTTATTTTATAAATATATAGATACATAAGCAAGTTATTTATAAATGATTTATAAACAAATATATGCATTATTTACAAATATATAACAATATAAATTATAATTATATAAACTATTATATATGAATTTTTATTGTATGGATATATAAATATTTTTTTTTGTGTGTGTGTGTGTATACAGAAGTCTGTTGGTTCTGTGTCTTTAGTGAACTCTGACTAAAGCACTTCCAATGCAGTGTTCTCTTCTCGATGATGAGTTCAGCTCCACAGATACTGTTCCAAGTCCAAATTACCTTTAAGGACCAAGGGCAGAAGGATTTTGGAGGCTCACCTCTGCTTTAAGTAGCAGATCCTGCTTTTTAGAGGGTCTTTCCAGGCCCCTTGACAAAACCTAGCAGATAGGAATTGTATTTCAGGACCTCCTCAGGGAGAAGCTATGGAATCTACATCCCGGAAGACTTTAGTCTGTTTCTGACACCAGAAAAGACAAATTGAAGCAATCTGCTAAGCCATTTTGCCAATTGTTGGTTACAGAGAGCGCCAATGTGGTGTTTGCCCTGGAATCTGTAGGAAGAGCCAGTTGTTTGAGTGTTAGACACTCTGGTTTCCCTGGAAGGCCTTGTGGATGGGTTTAACTCTGAATCGAGGTGCTGTGTCACCAAACCTCCCCATGGACATTGTGTTGTTACTTTTCTGATCTTAGTCTCTATATCTTTTGTTCTAAAACCAAGTTCATGAGACCAGGTCAGTGGTATCACGTCTCACCCTTACAAAGACCCAGCACTATGGCTGGCAAAATTCTCAGCTCAATAAATGGGGATCATCTGTTTTTATCATGATTGTTATTATGTGGGTGAAGGGGGGAAGAGTCAGAGCTACCAAGTTTTTATCCCTAGACTCAAAAGCCCAACCTGGAGAAGTATAGAAGGAAATCACTCATTTATTTATTTAAGAAATGTTTATCTAAAATCTATTATGTGCTAATAACTGTGCTGAAGCTATAATTGGAAGTCACACAAACCTGGCTGTTACCTCTCAGAGCCTACAGTATGGGAGAAAGAGAGATGGTTATTCAAACAATAAGTAAATTATATGCATCCACAGGAAATCACAGGACCAGGCCAGGCATAAGGGCTCATGTCTGTAATCCCAGCTACTTGTGGGGGCCAAAGAATGAAGATTGCTTGAGCCGAGGAGTTTAAGGCTGCAGTGAGAAGATTGCTTGAGCCCTGTTGCCTAATATTTTTTTAACTAAAAATTTTTTCAAGATGGGGACTTGCTCTGTGTCCCAGGCTAGAGTTCAGTGGCCTGATCATGAATCACTGCAGCCTTCAACTCCTGGGCTCAAGCCATCCTCCTGCCTTGCCTCTTAAGTAGCTGGGACTGCAGACACAAGCTACCATATCCAGCTAATTAAAAATAATTTTTTTAGAGACAAGGTCTCGCTCTGTTACCCAGGCTGGTGTTGAACTCCTGGATTCAAGTGATTCTCCCTCCTTGACCTCCTAAAAGTATTGGGATTACAGGCATGAGCCGCCACGCCTGGCCTGTTGCTTGTTTTGTTGTATCATCTCTTCATCCCTGTTCCCAATTGCTGGCACTGAGGTGCAGAGTGAGGAGTAAACACTGCTGTCCTTAGAGCTACTCTATCCATAAACAATGGTCATTCTTGGGCCAATCTTGGGCATCTCCAATATCTACATGTTTCCCCCTGTGTCATGGACTGTATGTTTGTCCCTCTCCACCACCAAATTTATATACTGAAACTCTAGTCACCAATGGGTATTTGAAGATGGTATTTGAAGATGGGCCTTTGAGAAGTGATTAGGTCATGAGGGTGGATGCCTTATGATAGGAATAAAGCTCTTCTAAGATAAGATAGGAGAGAGAGCTTGTTTTTCTTTTCTGTCTTCATGTGAGCAAATCGGAAAGATGCCTCTCACCAGAATCTGACAATGCTAGCACACTGATCCTGGACTTTCAGCCTCCAGAACTGTGAGAAATAACGCCACCCAGTCTATGACATTCTTGTTATAGCAGCCCCAGCTGATGAGGACAACCTGTATCAGTTCAAATCTCTAGACAAACAGAAGAAAAGAAAGAGTTAGACATGGCCAGGTGTGATGGCTCACTCCTGTAATCCCAACACTTTGGGAGGCTGAGGTGGGAGCATCACTTGAATCCACAAGTTCAAGAGCAGCCTGGGCAATATAGAGACCCCATCTCTAGAGAAAAATTTAAAAATTAGCTGGGTGTGTGTGTTGATGTGCACTGAAGTCCCAGTTACTCAGGAGGCTGAGGTGGGAGGATCTCTCGAGCACAGGATTTGAAGGTTGTGAGTAAGCTATGACTGCACCACTGCATTCCAGCCTGGGCAACAGAGTGAGATCATCTCCAAAATATGAAAAAAAAACAAAAAGAGTTGGACATGAACAGGATTCATTGTAGGAAAAGCCTCTGAAGGATAAAAAAAAGAAGGAGCAGGAACTGGTGAGGAGTGCCTCTGGATTGCCGTGTGGGTCTGACACCTGTGAGCAGAGATGGGAAGGAGAGGAGCCTGGATGGGAAAAGCCCTGGGCCACAGCACAGCTCTGGGAGAGTATCGGCTAGATCTCTGCAGAGTCTGAATTAATTATCTTTCAGTGTTTTACAAATCACCTCGAAATGCAATGGCTTAAAACAAAAGCAGACTTTTCTTATGTCACAGTTTCTGTGGATCAGGAGTTCAGAAGCAGCTGAGCTGGGTGGCTCTAGTTCCTGTCCTCTCATGAGGTTGCAAGCAAGATGTTGGCTACAGTCATTTGAAGACTTGATTTGGGTGGGAGGAGGTACTTTCAAGGTGGCTCACTCACGTGGCTGGCAAATTGATACTGGCTGTTGGCAGGAGGCTTCATTTCCTTGCCATAGGGACATCCCTAAAGAGCTGCCTGAGTGTCCTCAAGGCATGGTAGCTGGCTTCCCCCAGAGTGAGTGATCCAAGAGCATGCAAGACAGAAGCTATGGTGTTTATTATCATCTGACTTCCAAAGACTGGCAGCATGAGTTCTGTAGATCCTACTGAATTCTATAGAATTGCATGGGTTCGCCCATCATGGGGCCTGTGGTTGCATGGTTCAACCCATCATGAGAGTGGTCTACATGGGGTGTGAATACCAGGAGGCAAGGATCATTGGGGTTGTGGGGGCTGGCTGCCACACTCCACAAGCAAAAATGGACTGTTGGAGGAGCCCCACAGTGGACAGAAACAGTTTGGCTTGTTTGTCTTGCTCTGCTTAGCCACTAGGAGGAAAGCATGGCCTCTATGTAAGTCTTGAAGAAGATTGGTGGAGGATCCGAAGGGACAGTTACTCGGGGC
Organism: Mandrillus leucophaeus; assembly: GCF_000951045.1. Taxonomy (NCBI): domain Eukaryota; kingdom Metazoa; phylum Chordata; class Mammalia; order Primates; family Cercopithecidae; genus Mandrillus; species Mandrillus leucophaeus. Next base: position 5,583 of record NW_012102603.1, on the reverse strand, counting down.
TGACCATCAACTATTGTGAGCAGATCCTCTTCACAATAAGTTCTATTGAAGGATGATCTGAGCTGCTCAGCTCCCTAGCTTCTGCATGCCCCCATTCCTTTTCATAGATAAACCCTGAGAATATTCAGTTCACAAGCCCCAACTTTCCAAGCTTCCCTGAGTCCTAGAATAAGCACATCTTCAGGTTGAGCTGAGAACGTTGTCATATTAAGACAAGGAAACTGCAGCTCAGAGAGAGATGATATACCCAAGGTCCCCCAAAAAATGACAGAAGCAGAAATAACATGAAGGTTTTAAAATCCCAAGCCTGATACTCTTTTCTTTGTGCCATGAAGTCCCCATCTGTGTAAAGGACTGGCTTGTTAGGACACTCCAGACTGCTAAATATGCCATTATCTATGATGTACATTCCTATTTTTACTATTATGGCTGCTAAACAACAGATTTGATTTCCTAATTATATTTTTCTTTGGCTAAAATAAAAATTAATTTTCATTCCCTGAACAGCCATCACCTACTGATATGAGGAAATTACTCAGGAGATTGAGCAGTAAACCCATTGTATACCAGTGTTATCTACAAGTGAGTGCAAGAAGCTGCCATTTGTTACCTGCTCATTCTGTGCCATACTCCGTGCAAGGTATCTTCTTTCTCCCAAGCTTGTGAGGCTGATTTCAATGTTTTTATTTTATTTTATTTTATTTTTGAGATGGTGTCTGGCTCTGTCACCCAGACTGGAGTGCAGGGACGCCATCTCGGCTCACTGAAACCTCCTCCTCTTGGGTTCAAGTGATTCTCCTGCTTCAGCCTCTTGAGTAGTTGGGATTACAGGTGCCCACCACCACACCTGGCTAATTTTTATATTTTTAGTAGAGACGGGATTTCACCATGTTGACCAGGCTGGTCTCGAACTCCTGACCTCAGGTGATCCACCCACCTCTCGCCCTCCCAATCAATGCTCCCATTTTAAAGTTGAGAAAATGGAGATGACAGAGGTAAAGCAACTTGCTCATAATTATATGTGAGTTAAGTGGTAGAACAGAATGTAAGCATGTCTGCCTGACTCCGAGTTTGGTCATTTTTTTCCTGTATGAGACTATTTTCAATTCTAACACAGTAGGCCCTCTGTATCCTGGGGGGATTTATTCCAGGAACCCCTGCAGATATTAAAATCTGCAGATACACACGTCTCTTTTATAAAATGGCTTAGTTGGCCGGGTGTGGTGGCTCACAACTGTAATCCTAGCACTTTGGGAGGCCGAGGCAGGCATATCACCTGAGGCCAGGAGTTCGAGACCAGTCTGGCCAACATGGCGAAACTCCATCTCTACTAAAAATACAAAAATTAGCCTGGTGTGGTGTGGGTGCCTGTAATCCCAGCTACTTGGGAGGCTGAGGCAGGAGAATTGCTTGAACCCAGGAGGCAGAGTTTGCAGTAAGCCGAGATCACACTACTGCACTCCAGCCTGGGGGACAGAGTAAGACTCTGTCTCAAAATACACAAATGAATAAATAAATAAATAATAAAATGGGTTCATACAGTCAGCCCCACTATATCTACAGGTATGGATCCCCAGTTGGTTCGGTCCTTAGATGGAAGAGGCACAGATACAGAGGACTGACTGTATCTCTTAGTTTCCTAGTGAAAACTAAGAAAGAAAGCCACATGCTTGGTCAGAGGGGACTTTATTCAGTAGTTTTTGTTGGAGTTACTGATGTTCAGAGTGTACTTCTCAGCCTTGGTTCTGCTGCCTAACAGTTTTGGGTCACAAAAAAGAAAAGTATGTGAGTCTCGGGGAATTGATTCACATTAATCTCACAGGAGACTGATATGTATGCCTAAATGACAGTCTGTTCTCTTGCAAGGGAGTGAGCAAAATTTTCATGTTTATCCTCCAGATGAGCCTCTTCCCATAAACCTGATAAGTGAATTACTAAGCAGAAGGCCGCTTAGCAAGTGTAAAATTAGAACCAAAGTGTATGGGAGGCAGCTTTGAAGAATCTTGCAGCTCGCAGATGATCCTTTCTTGAAGTCCTGTCTTATGTGATGGGGAAATTTCAATGTCTCTCTAAAAAAAACCACACACACAGAGAAGTATTGTCATGTCAAAGACTCATTGCTTTGTTTCACAGACTTTTTATGATACCTTCCCTATATAGAAATGTTTTTTCTTCAAATATTTTCTTACAGTTGATTAGGTGGCAACTTTATTTACTATGCAACCATATTTCAGAACGTGTTACTATTTTGGCTTGGAAACTCTGTCTTCTAATACGGCTTTGCAAATTATTAACATTATACCTCACGTGCACTTTTCCTTATAATGGTAAAAGATGAATCAATCTAGCTCCTACAAGGCCTCATCCTTTTCCAGAGTCATGAACATTTCCTGAAGCCCCACACCTCCCAGATGATGGGATGCAATCTGTTTTAAATCACAACTGATTGAACCAGGCATGGGTCCCTAACTTATCCAATCTTTGCATGATGAGTATGCAAAGAAGATGTAGACCAGATTCTGTCTCTAAATAATTAGATGTGAGAAATAGAGGAAGAATAATTGTTAGTAGGGAAAGCTGAATGATGGGAGGTCAGGAGGTAAAAGGATGTGCCCTATGTGAGTCTCCTAGAATTGCCACAACAACGTACCAAAAATGGAATAGCTTAAATTACAGGAACTTATTGTCTCACTGGTCTGGAGCTGGAATTCTGAAATCAAGATGTCAGCAGGATTGGTTCCTTTTGAGGGCTGAATCTGCTCCATGTCTCTCTCCCGGCTTCTGGCAGCCCCAGGTGTCACCTGGCTTATAGATGCCATTCACCCTGTATCCTCACAGCATTCCCCTACTATGTGTGCCTGTTTCTGTATCCAAAATTTCCCCTTTTCTAAGGACACCAGACATATTTGTCCATCTAGCCTAATGAACTCATTTTAACTTGATTGAGTCTGTCATGACTCTATTTCCAAAGAAAGTCCCATTCTGGATTGGGCATGGTGGCCCACACCTGTCATTCCAGCTCTTTGGGAGGCTGAGGCAAGAGAATCACTTGAGCCCAGGAGTTTGAGACCAGCCTGGGCCGTATAGCAAGACCCCATGTCTAAAAAAATAAAAATAAAAATGTCGGGAGCAAGATGGCAGAATAGGAACAGCTCCAGCCTCCAGCTCCCAGCGCGAGCGACACAGAAGATGGGTGATTTCTACATTTTCAACTGAGGTACCGGGTTCATCTCACTGGGGAGTGCTGGACAATCGGTGCTGGTCACCTGGTGCAGCCCGACCAGCGAGAGCTGAAGCAGGGTGAGGCATTGCCTCACCTGGGAAGCACAAGGGGGAAGGGAATCCATTTCCCTAGCCAAGGGAAATTGAGACACACAAAACCTGGAAAATCGGGTAACTCCCACCGTAATACTGCACTTTATGGAGGGTCTTAGCAAACGGCACACCAGGAGATTATATCCCACACCTGGCCTGGTGGGTCCCACGCCCATAGAGCCTCCCTCATTGCTAGCACAGTAGTCTGAGATCTAACTGCAAGGTGGCAGTGAGGCTGGCGGAGGGGTGCCCGCCATTGCTGAGGCTTAAGTAGGTAAACAAAGCCGCCGGGAAACTGGAACTGGGTGGAGCTCACCACAGCTCAAGGAGGCTTGCGTGTCTCTGGAGATTCCACCTCTGGGGATAGGGCATAGTTAACAAAAAGCAGCAGAAACCTCTGCAGATGTTAATGACCCTGTCTGACAGCTTTGAAGAGAGCAGTGGATCTCCCAGCACAGGGGTTGAGATATGAGAACAGACAGACTGCCTGCTCAACTGGGTCCCTGACCCCTGAGTAGCCTAACTGGGAGACATCCCCC
>NW_012102603.1:0-302 GCF_000951045.1 Mandrillus leucophaeus | reverse complement strand
GAAATACAAAGAACGCCACAAAGATACCCCTCGAGAAGAGCAACTCCAAGACACATAATTATCAGATTCACCACAGTTGAAATGAAGGAAAAAATGTTATGGGCAGCCAGAGAGAAAGGTCGAGTTACACACAAAGGGAAGACCATCAGACTAACAACAGATCTCTCGGCAGAAATTCTACAAGCCAGAAGAGAGTGGGAGCCAATGTTCAACATTCTTAAAGAAAAGAATTTTCAACCCAGAATATCATATCCAACCAAATTAAGTTTCATAAGTGAAGGAGAAATAAAATCCTTTACAGA
>NW_012102602.1:14030-14331 GCF_000951045.1 Mandrillus leucophaeus | reverse complement strand
CAGTGTTGGCATAAAAATTTCAGAGTAGAGTAAAAGCATTTGGTGCAGAGAACCTGATGAAATCTCATTTAAGCATCTCTCCAACCTCTGTCCCTTCAAACCTTTTAAACCGACGTATTACTGTATAATACTTGCAGTTCTGATTTTTAAATAAAGATGTATGGTTGAGTCCTTGCCTACAGACATAGGCTGTTGGAGAATCGGCAAACAGAGATGGTTGATTACAGTTTTCCAGTATCTGGGGCTCTTAGTCCTGGGGTTCATTGACTTTCTTCAACAAAGAAAACCAACAAGATCAGCA
>NW_012102602.1:4123-9935 GCF_000951045.1 Mandrillus leucophaeus | reverse complement strand
GGCTGCATAGTATTTAATGGTGTATATGTGCCACATTTTCTTTATCTAGTCTATAATTGATGGGTTTTGGGGTTGGTTCCAAGTCTTTGCTATTGTGAATGGTGCTGCAATAAGCACACGTGTGCATGTGTCTTTATAATAGAATGATTTATAATCCTTTGGGTATATATCCAGTAATGGGACTGCTGGGTCAAATGGCATTTCTTGTTCTAGATCCTTGAAGAATCGCCACACTGTCTTCTACAATGGTTGAACTAATTTACACTCCCATCAACAGTGTAAAAGTGTTCCTATTTCTCCACATCCTCTCCAGCATCTGTTGTTTCCTGACTTTTCCATGATTGCCATTATAACTGGCCTGAGATGGTATCTCACTGTTGTTTCGATTTGCATTTGTGTAATCACCAGTCATGATGAGCTTTTTTTCATGCTTTTGGCTGCATAAATGTCTTCTTTTGAGAAGTGTCTGTTCATATTCTTTGCCCACTTTTTGATGAGGTTGTTTGCTTTTTTCTTGTACATCTGTTTAAGTTCCTTGTAGATTCTGGATATTAGACCTTTGTCAGATGGATGGATTGCAAAATTTTTCTCCCATTCTGTAGGTTGCCTGTTCACTCTGATGATAGTTTCTTTTTCTGTGCAGAAGCTCTTTCATTTAATTAGTTCCCATTTGTCAATTCTGGCTTTTGTTGTAATTGCTTTTGGTGTTATAGTCATGAAGTCTTTGCTCATGCTTATGTCCTGAATGGTATCGCCTAGGTTTTCTTCCAGGGTTTTTATGGTTTTAGGTCTTACCTTTAACTCTTTAATCCATCTTGAGTTAATTTTTGTATAAGGTGTAAGCAAGGGGTCCAGTTTCAATTTTCTGCATATGGCAGGTCACTTTTCCCAACACCATTTATTAAATAGGGAATCCTTTCTAGAACCATTGCTTGTTTTTGTCAGGTTTTTCAAAGGCCAGCAAATCATTTTACAGAAGTCTTAATAAAATTTGTATAACATATAATTGAAAATTGTTAGTGTATAAATCATGGTTCACCAAATAGAGCAAAAAGGAGCTAGACCATTCCCTTATTATTGTGACAGTACTTGTAAATTAAATAAGAACAACAATCATAATGATAAAACAAAAAAACCCTGAAGGTAGAATAAATATAGAAACTAAAACAAAATAAAGTAAGTAGTACTGCCTTGCAGTTTTGAAAAAATCTTCTGATGCTTCTATTGTTGATGCTGTCTTGGAAGAAATGATATTTATCCATAAGCTAACCCATAGTTATTAATTTTCCAAAAGAATCCACAAGTAGATAGAGGCCATATCAAGATTATAGCTAAATTTAAATGTATTATGTTAGAGTTAGAATAATATAAAGAGAAGTGTTAGAAGACCAGTGCATCCTGCTCTCATGGATTTTTAGAATAAATGATCGGAGAAGTATACCACTAATTTAGATAGTTACTAAATGAAAGAAATAATTCTATAGCCAATGTGGCTACAAACTTTTGTGACGAGACACTCGCAGATTATAATATTAACTGATGGCAGTGGGTGAAGGTGGAAATTTAGCAAACATACACTGAGAAAGCCAAACTGCTCTACTCCCTCCCAAACTAACAAATGGTATAGTATACTCTTTCCAAAACAATAGTAATGTAAAGGAAACAGACAAATCTAGATCAGCAATGCGAGAATAAGAGATCATCGAGAATTTGATATTATTGATACAAATTGTGTATCTTCTTATCTTTGGTGCTATTTGTAACCTGACTTTGGGGCTGGGAAGAAAATATGCAGAGGGTAGTTACCATATATGTGTTAGATAAGCATAAAAATTTGATACTTTCTCCCCTTAATAACTTCCTACCAATGAAAAAGTGTTATTAAAGTGAAGATGAAGAAAAGGAGGAAGAACAAAACCAAGTGAAATTGTTTACATAACTACTGAAAAACGGAATTACAAATAAAAGAGAAAATTGATGAGTTTGCCACTGCAGAACTGGTAGCACATTAACAGTAGCTGAGAGGTTGAAAAATAGTTTCAACTTTAGATATAACATATACTCCATATATTTATTTTGGTTGAATTAAAATTCAGTGATGAGAATCACAAATGAGGCATAAAATAGTTGATGAGGGGCACAATTCTCCTCCTTGCTTAAATGGGAAAGAAGCTGAAAATGATCAACTGAAGGGAAGAGATCTAACACAATCCCTGAAAAAAGAGGCCAGGATCTTAGGCAATGATATAAGAGAAATGTTTACAAGAAATATGAGAAACTTTTAGAGATAACTAGATACAGACAGTAAGTGTGCAACGTGCATGGGAGGGATGAAGAGAACACTCTGAAAGGCCCAAAGGTACAATGTGGAGGGTACATAAATGCTTTGGTGGAAAATCGAAAAACATGACAGGAGATATGCTTTGTGTTATGTCACCATTACATTAAAGTATGAGTGAGATGAGGACATTATGTAAAAACGAAAACACATTAACCTACAATTTTTAAATTGAATGTGAGCCAAATGTACCTTTGACTTGACTATAGTTGGACCTCCAAAAGCCTTTGGGATTTCCCTGAACTTCTTCTCTAATAAAAATTAACTGATACAGAATTCTAGGAAGGTAACAAGATGATATTGCTCTGATTTAAAAAAAGAGTGTATTGACTTCCACTATCTGTTTAAAAATTCCATCTTGTAGATATACAAGGCAATTGGTTCATGGAGAATGACAGGAAGGAGACTGGGAACCAAACAAGGCAATTTCCTTGAGAGATTTACCTGGAGTTGACGTGATAAAGCCAGTATAGCAAGACATTTAATAAGGATTGTTGGTGTGTCATCATAACAGATTTGGCTAGCCCCTCTTATCCTTATTGTTTTAAATATAGCCACATTTAATCTTCAATTATGTGGAGTGGACTTTAGTACACTTTCAGAGTTCTCCCAAAGGAACATTTAATTCAATGGCATGCTATCATAAAGTATTACCGCAGTACTTACACTTCAAAATCAATAGAATTAATTGATGCATTAACTTGAAAATATAATAATAATTGCTTCTCAAAAAGACAGAAAAATGTAAGGTCAGTGGTCACTCGTGACAACTAAAGAATGACTGATTTAATCAGACTAAATACAATGTCCAGCAACGTCCATGAAATGTGGAACAATCATAAGGGGCTAGATTATGTCCCCAAATATGAGAAATGGATTACTATCTTTAGACCCCTTCTCTCCCACAACAAATAAGAAGTACAGAGGCTAATGGAGCAGCAGCTTGGGTTCTGGTGAATTACATCTCTCATGTAGGGATAATGCTGAGCCCTTTCTACAAGGTCCTGATACCTGTATTTTAATAAAATTTGTATTTTAATGAGATCTGAAAGGAAATAAATATTTAATTTTTTACAAATGTGACAGAGACATTGCTTTTAGGATCTTATGATCTAGGCACTCAAATAAGTTTTAAAATTTGTAGTTAGAGTAAGTTCTAGTATTCAATTGTACCGTTGGGAAATTCTTAACAATCATTTATTTTATATTTCAAAATAGCTGGAAAAGACAATGTGTAATGTTCCTCAAACAAAGAAGAGAAAAATATTTGAGGTGATGAATATCACAATTATTCTGATTTGATCATGACACACTGCATACAGTTTTCAAACTACCACACGCACCCCAAAAATGCATAACTGCAATACATTAATAAAAAGCAAGTAATTAAAAAAATAAAGTATGGTGTATTTGGAAGGGATTAAAACTACAACTTTGTAAATACCACATGGATTTTAGATTTGAAATAGGTCTTTGTGGAAACTCAATACAACTGTTGAAAGACAATGGGAAGCTCCTTACTGGACATGCAAAGAGTCTGTTTTCAACATAAAATTATATCAGAAAACCCTGAGACCAGAAGTACCTATCATGTCTTGTGAAATAGCAGAGAAATATTTAAATGAAGAGGGAGAAATTCAATGCTTAAGATTATGTGATATAAAATGTCTGGAGGAATTCTTCTTTTTAATGAAAACCCTACTTGAATTTCTTTAGGATTAACGATGGAGACCTTAGAACCTCCCTGCTCCTATTACTGTATGAATTAAAGTATATCTTCCCTTGCTGTCAAGGCAAAACAAGCTTTTTGATTTATTAATGAAAGCCCCTTGGTTGAAAGCCATGCTATGATTTAGAAATCTCTGAAAATAAGGCCTGTAGTTTGTCAATTTTGGGTGGAAAACTGTGGGAATAAATTGATACCTTAGGTAAAGCTGACTGTCCACTATTGAGAAGTGTTAATATAAATTAGATATATGTTTTCAGAAAAATATTAAAATATTTACAGAGTATTAGACTGCTACAATTGTCTTAGGATGCAGTCAGGCAAATGGACCCTAGATGATGGGACACTACCCATATGGGGTATTTAGTTATGGATGAGTTCTTGTGGAAATGTGGAGGAAGAACCCAGACGGAGTGGTTGGCATGGAAAGGGAGTGGAATTGTAAGGCAGATGCGTTGCACAGATGCTTAGTACTGGACACATGGGTTAATATAGTAAGTCTAAACAGAAGTGTGCAAGCAACCCAAAGATAAGCCAAATGATAGTATACTCCTTTCACATTCTGTGAACAACTATCATGCTAAAAGACTGTACTAAGTATCATTAGAAAAGAAAGTGCTTACATATGTCTTAGAAAAATTTTTTGAGGTCTAGGTTCTGCATACAATGACAAGACAATATTATGTCAGACTTTACTGCCCGACAGATGATTTCATAAAGCAACCCATAAACTGGGGTTAATTTTGTGCTTTTATATTGCACACATTCCCTTAACTGCCAGTAACAAAATTATATATGATAGTTTAGTCAGTACTAGTTTCAATAAGTCAACAGGAGCTTTAAGAATAAAATTCAGAATTTAGAATCACACGAAAATTAAAATATTTGAGGCTTGTCATCACGTTGGAAAATATTTGCTGGCCCTACTTTATGCACTAATGGGAGACTTTCTCTGAGACTTAACTTGGTAATCAGTATAGAAAGAAAAAAAAATAGGATTGATTAAGCACGTTGTTAAGTTGATGGAACATCAGTCTCAACAACAATGATGGGAGTCTCACAAAAATAATTTAGAATTATTTTAAAAATTATGAAATTTGATATTATAAATCACAGTGGCCAAAATTTCTAGAGGTCTGGAGGGTGGGTGTTTCATTTCCAAAATAGAAACACTATGTTAAAGTGGTAGCTGGACATCACCGAGGAGTAAGATCTTGCAATTGTTCTCCATTAACTCAAGTACGATGCATGTAAAGAAAATTGTATTTCCCATGGTTTACTTTGCCAGAAATGAAGGACCAACAATATATCTTGTCTTTGGGGTTTAAATGAGGAATGTTATTTAATAATAACTGGAAGTCTAAGTTGGGAACAGCCTGTATTATGATATCATCAGTTATCTCCAGAATGTTTATGTTTATTCCCAAATGAAATTCCAAACTTACTGAACAATGGCTTCTAATCACAACTGCAGGCATTAGAAATACCATTTCTGTGGAGAAGGCAGGAAACCTGATACAGTATCATTTATGGGTGTTAAGGATTTAAATCTCCCTGCCATGTCTGCTGTGTATAAAAAAGTGTTGGTGAATTCTAATTGATTAAGTAAAAAGCTAAGTTATATAGATAATATTCTCAAGGATAGGCAAATATTTCTGTGGGATATTGTAAAACCCTTAAATGATGTGCTACTACTTTGGTTTGAATGTTTGTTCCCTCCTAACTTCATGTTGAAATTTGATCCCCAG
>NW_012102602.1:0-2016 GCF_000951045.1 Mandrillus leucophaeus | reverse complement strand
ACTTTAATACGAATAGTAAATATGCAATTTATGGACCATTGAGTAGACAACTCAGAGAGGTATGGCCTCAGGGGTGAAAAAAAATTAGCCCAAATAGAGAGCCAAGAAATAAATGCACCTAATTTTTGACAAGACCACCAAAAAGACACAATGGGGAAAAGATAGTCTTTACTAGGAAGACTGAAATTTCTTCATGAAAATGAGTGAAATTGAAGTCATGTCATACACAGCAATCAACTCAAAATGGATAAAAAACCTAAATGTAAAAAATGAAACCACGTAAGTCTTCAAGTAAAACGTAGGAGAAAAGCACCTCAACATTTGGTCTTGGCAATTACTTTCTAAATATCAAAGAAAAAGCTCAGGCTACAAGAGCAAAAATAAACAAAGAAGACTATATCAAAATGAAAAGCTTCGGCACACCCAAACAAACAAAAATAAACAAAATAAGGCAAACTACATACAGACTGTGAAAAAATATTTGTAAGCCATATATCTGATAAGGGGTTAGCATCAAAATTTATAAAGAATCATTACAACTCAATAGTAGAAAAACAAATAGCCTAATTTAAAAATGGGTAAAGGAACTGAACAGACATTTCTCTAATGAATATGTAAAAATGGCTGGGCACAGTGGCTTACACCTCTAATCCTAGCACTTTGGGAGGCCCAGGAGGGCAGATCACCTGAGGTCGGGAGTTTGAGACCAGCCTTGCCAACATGGCAAAACCATGTCTCTGCTAAAAATAATATGAAAAGGTGCTTGACATCACTAGTCATCAGGGAAATGCCAATTAAAACCACTACAAAGCGTTACTTCGTACCTGTAAGGATGTTTATTAGGAAAAATACAAGAGATAATAAATGTTGGTTAGAGTGTGGAGTTAAGGGAACCCTAATACACTGTTGGTGGGAATGTAGACCAGTACAGCCATATGGAAAGCAATGTGGCAGATCCTAAAGTAATTACAAATAGAACTAACATAAGACCCAGCAATCCATCTTTCAGATACATACCAAATAGAGATGAAATCACTACCTCAAAGAGACATCTGTACTCCTATGTTTGTTGCAGCAGTATTTATGATAGTTAAGATGTGAAAACAAAATGTCACTGATTAATGAATAAACAGAATGTAGTATGCAGATACAATGGAATATTATTCAGTCTTGGCAGGCTGATTGTATTTTAAAACAAAACTCAAGAATATTTATAGTATGTAAAAATGTCCAATGCTCAATAAGGTAAAATTATTGTATCTGGCATTCAATCAAAAATTAACAGGAAAGAAAAGAGGGATGCAAATATGACCCGTCATGATGATAAAAATAAAAAAAAAAAAGCAGAGAAATGACAGCAATAAGCCCTATGCTGGCTAATATCCCTTGTATATATAGCTATGCTTTGCAGCCAATATCTATGATGCTGTTGCATTTCGTTTTCTACATAAATTATTGCCATAGCAACATTTAGAATATTTAGAATATGCATTTTTCAGTAATCAAGTTTCAGATTTTCAATCTAGACTTAAAATCTTTCATGTAATATAGTGTTTATTGTAACATGTTTTGGAAATTCTCATAGGTTTATTTGTTATTAAAATTATAACTGTTTCTTACACATATTATTTTTGGTCCTTTTTCTTTTATATATGTGCCTTTGTTAACTGTACGCTTAAGGAAACGACAGTGATGATTGAAGTTTTATTTTTGATAATTTGCCTTTCTATAATCCATTTAGGAAGTGGTAAGTTATTGTTTTGAATTTCATCATCTAATATTTTTCTTCCGCTGCATGCTAATAAATGGCTCCATTAAACTATTGATTGTTACTATCTGTAAACTGAATTTATCACAGCGGCATCATTGTTTTCTATTATGTAGTAATTTGCTTTTCATTTATTTCATTTCGTTACATACATCTAAACACCCTGTATTAGAGACCATATAGGTTGTACATTTAACATGATGTTGCTTTTTATAATTATTTTATTCAAAACGTAAGTGGATTTAAAA
>NW_012102601.1:3235-3504 GCF_000951045.1 Mandrillus leucophaeus | reverse complement strand
ATGCCTATTCCACAAGAACTGTCTTAAAGAAAGGCTTCTTGAGGTCAAAGCTGTAACGCTGTGAGATGATTTCACAGAACACAAAGAAGTTTCTCAGAAAGCTTCTTTCTCTTTGTAATCGGAGGATATTTCCTATTGCCCTATTGTTTTCAAGGGGTCAGAAATATCTGTTCCCAGATTCCACAGAAACAAGGCTAGCGAAGAGATCCACGAAACACCGATGTAACTCTGTTCGTGGAAGTCAAACATCACAGAGCAGTTTCTCAGAA
>NW_012102601.1:0-1226 GCF_000951045.1 Mandrillus leucophaeus | reverse complement strand
TTTCATCTGAGGATATTTCCTTTTTCACCATAGCCCTCTATGGGCTTCCAAATATCACTTTGCCAAGTCCACAAGAACTGTCTTAGCGAAAGACTGCTTGTGCGGAAGCTGTGACTCTGTGAGATAATTTCAAAGAAAACAAAGAAGTTTCTCAGAAAGCTTCTTTCTGTTTCTTGTCGGAGGATACTTCCTTTCGCCTTGTAGTCTTCAAAGGGATCCGAAATATCTGTTCTCAGATTCCACAGAAATAATGCTAGCAAAGAGATGCACCAAATACAGATGTAACGCTGTGAGAAGAATGAACAGAACACTAAGCAGTTTCTCAGAAAGCTTCTTTCCAGATTTCATCTGAGGATATTTCCTTTTTCACCGTAGCCCTCTATAGTCTTCCATATATCACTTTCCCAATTCCACAAGAACCGTCTTAGCGAAAGGCTTCTTGAGGAGAAAGCTGTAACTCTGTGAAATGATTTCACAGAACACAAAGAAGTTTCTCAGAAAGCTTCTTTCTCTTTGTTATCGGAGGATATTTCCTTTGGCCCTATAGTGTTCCAACCGAAATATCTGTTCTCAGATTCCACAGAAATAAGGCTAGCAAAGAGATCCACGAAATACAGATGTAACTCTGTGAGTGGAAATCACACATCACATAACAGTTTCTCAGAAAGCTTCTTTCCAGATTTCATCCGAGGATATTCCCTTTTTCAACTTAGCCCTCTTTGGGCTTCCAAATATCACTTTGCCAATTCCACAAGACGTGTCTTAGCCAAAGGCTTCTTGAGGAGAAAGCTGTAACTCTGTGAGATGATTTCACAGAACACAACTAAGTTTCTCAGAAAGCATCTTTCTCTTCGTTATCGGAGGATATTTCCTTTGGCCCTATAGTCTTCAAAGGGATCCGAAATATCTGTTTTCAGATTCCACAGAAATAAGGCTACCAAAGAGATCCACGAAACACAGATGTAAATCTGTGAGTGGAAGTAACAGAACACTAAGCAGTTTCTCAGAATGCTTCTATACAGATTTCATCTGAGGATATTTCCTTTTTCACAAGAGCCCTCTACAGGCTTCCTAATATCAGTTTTCCAATTCCACAAGAACTGTCTTAGCGAAAGGCTTCTAGAGGGGAAAGTTGTAACTCTGTGAGATGATTTCACAGAACACAAAGAAGTTTCTCAGAGAGATTCTTTCTCTTTGTTATCGGAGGATATTTCCTTTGGCCCTAT
>NW_012102600.1:1666-2138 GCF_000951045.1 Mandrillus leucophaeus | reverse complement strand
GAAAAAGGAAATATCCTGAGATGAAATCTGGAAAGAAGATTTCTGAGAAACTGCTTAGTGTTCTGTTAATTCATCACACAGAGTTACGTCTGTATTTCGTGGATCTCTTTGCTAGCCTTATTTCTGTTTAATCTGAGAACAGATATTTCGGATCCCTTTGATATCTATATGGCCAAAGGAAATATCCTCCGATAACAAAGAGAAAGAAGCTTTCTCAGAAACTCCTTTGTGTCCTGTGAAATCATCTCACAGAATTACAGCTTTCCCCTCAAGAAGCCTTTCGCTAAGACAGTTTTTCTGGAATTCGCAAAATGATATTAGGAAGCCCTTAGAGGGCAATGGTGAAAAAGGAAATATCCTCAGATGAAATCTGGAAAGAATCTTTCTGAGAAACAGTTTAGTGTCCTGTTAATTCATCTCACAGAGTTACATCGGTATTTCGTGGATCTCTTTGCTAGCCTTATTTCTGTGG
>NW_012102600.1:1119-1600 GCF_000951045.1 Mandrillus leucophaeus | reverse complement strand
TCTTTGTGTTCTGTGAAATCATCTCACAGAGTTACAGCTTTCCCCTCAAGAAGCCTTTCGCTAAGACAGTTCTTCTGGAATTGGCAATGTGTTATTCGGAAGCCCATAGAGGGCTATGGTGAAAAAGAAAATATCCTCTCATGAAATCTGGAAAGAAGCTATCTGAGAAACTGCTTAGTGTTCTATTAATTCATCTCACAGAGTTACATCTGTATTTCGTGGATCCCTTTGCTAGGCTTATTCCTCTGGAATCTGAGAACAGATATTTCGGATCAATTGATGACTATAGGACCAAAGGAAATATCCTCCGATAACAAAGAGAAAGAAGCTTTGTGACAAACTTCTTTTTGTTCTGTGATATCATCTCACAGAACGACAGCTTTCCCCTGAAGAAGACTTTCGCTAAGACAGATCTTCTGGAGCTGACAAAGTGATATTTGGAAGCCCATAGAGGGCTATGGTGAAAAAGGAAATATCCTCA
>NW_012102600.1:0-948 GCF_000951045.1 Mandrillus leucophaeus | reverse complement strand
GGAAATATCCTCCGATAACAAAGAGAAAGAAGCTTTCTGAGAAACTCATTTGTGTCCTCTGAAATCATCTCACAGTCTTACAGCGTTCCCCTCAAGAAGCCTTTCGCTAACACAGTTCTTTTGGATTTGGCAAAGTCATATTTGAAACCCGTAGAGGGCTATGGAGAAAAGGGAAATATCTCCAGATGAAATCTGGAAAGAAGCTTTCTGAGAAACTGCTTAGTGTTCTGTTAATTCATCTCACAGAGTTACATTTGTATTTCGTGGATCTCTTCGCTAGAATTATTTCTCTGGTATCTGAGAACAGATATTTCATATCCCTTTGAAGACAATAGGTCCAAAGGAAATGTCCTCCGATAAAAAAGAGAAAGAAGCTTTCTGAGTAACTTCTTTGTGTTCTGTGAAATCATCTCACGGAGTTACAGCTTTCCCCTCCAGAAGCCGTTCGCCAAGACAGTTCTTGTGGTATTGGCAAAGTGATATTTGGAAGCCCATAGAGAGCAGTGGAGAAAAAGGAAATATCCTCAGATGAAATCTGGAAAGAAGATTTCTGAGAAACTGCTTAGTGTTCTGTTAATTCCACTCACAGATTTACATCTGAATTTCGTGGATCTCTTTGCTAGCCTTATTTCTGTGGAATCTGAGAACAGATATTTCAGATCCCTTTGGAGACTCTAGGGCCAAAGGAAATATTCTCCGATAACAAAGAGAAAGAAGCCTTCTGAGTAACTTCTTTGTGTTCTGTGAAATCATCACACAGAGTTACAGCTTTCCCCTCAAGAAGCCTTTCCCTAAGACAGTTCTTGTGTAATTGGCAAAGTGATATTTGGAAGCCCATAGAGGGCTATGGAGAAAAACGAAATATCTCCAGAAGAAATCTGGAAAGAAGCTTTCTGAGAAACTGCTTAGTGTTCTGTTAATTCATCTCACAGAGTTACATCTGTATTT
>NW_012102599.1:3285009-3287763 GCF_000951045.1 Mandrillus leucophaeus | reverse complement strand
TTTTTTTTTTTTTTTTTTTTTTTTTTTGAGACAGAATCTTACTCTGTCACCCAGACTGGAGTGCAGTGGCACGATCTTGGCTCATTGCTACTTCCGCCTCCAGGGTTTAAGCGATTCTCCTGCCTCAGCCTGCTGAGTAGCTGGGACTATAGGTGTCCGCCACCACATCCGGCTATTTAATTTTTTTTAATTTTTTTTAATTTTTAGTAGAGACAGGGTTTCGCCATGTTGGCCAGGCTGGTCTCAAACTCCTCACCTCAAGTGATCCGACTGCCTCTGCCTCCCAAAGTGCTTACAGGCATGAGCCCATGCCAGGCCTTCATTTAATCTTAATTACCTCTTTAAAGTTCTTATCTCCAACTATAGTCACATTCTGAGGTACTGGGAGTTAGGGCTTCAACATATGAATTTGGGGGAGGGGGTCACAATTTGGTCTCTAACACCTGGTTTATCTTTAACAGCATCTCTGGGTTGAGAATAGATTCTAGGATTGCAACAGCAGAAGCCAGGAGACTAGTAACCCTGTAAAGACTTCCAGGTAACAAGCAGCTAAAGGAAGCCTCCAGCCAACAGATAGCAAGGAACTGAGGTCCTCAGTCCGACAACCAAAAGGCGGGTGAGCTTGGAGTAGCTCCTCTTCTAACTGAGTCTTCAAATTAGACCACGACCCATGGTGACTACAGCCTCCTGAAAGCTCAAAAATCAGAGGCATCCACGCAAGCTGTGCCTGACCCACAGAAATTGTAAGGTGATAAATGTTTGTTGATTTAAGCTGCTAAGTTTTAGGGTAATTTGTTACTCAGCAATAGAGAACTAACATCACCCAGAACCCAAAAGAGTGCTCTGTAAATATTGGTTGAATAAATGAGTGAATAACAAATGCATAGAGATATGCAGAGGAAAAAAGAAAGAAGATACCCAAAATCATTGATAGTGATTCTCTCTGGATAGATTCATAGGCACGTGACCAATTATTTTTAAGTGTTTATCATTCCCAAACATGGTTCCAGCTTCATATTGTGAAATATAACAGAGACATAAAATGGCATAAATGAAGAACCTAATGGAATATTACAAAATCAACACCTACGTAACCACCATCCGGGTCAAAGAGTAGAATATTGCCTGCACCCCAGAATTATGAGACTCTTTATAAAAACACTTTCTTCATATTCTATGCTTCCAAACCCAGGTTTTATCTTTCTATTAATTAATTTTTTTTCATTTTTTTATTGTGCTAAAATATATATTGCATAAAATTTACCATTTTAACCTTTTTTTTTTTTTTTTTTTTTTTTGGCATCTACAGTGAAAAAGCAGACACAAATCCCACCCTCTTGGAAAAGTCATTCTAGTGCAAGAGGCAGACAGTGAAAAATAAATAGTAAAATACATTGTATTTTAGATGGATGATAAGTGCTAAAAAATAATAATAATAATAATAACCAGCCTGGGCAACATAGTGAAACCCCATCTCTACAAAAAAGAATTAGCTGGCCATGGTGGCACAGGCCTGTAGTCTCAGCTACTTGGGGGCTGAGGTGGGAAGATCACTTGAGCCCAAAAGGTCAAGGCTGCAGCTAGCCGTGATTGTGCCACTGGGCACAATCCAGCCTGGGCAACAAAGTGAGATCTTGCCAAAAAAAAAAAAAGCCAGAGAGAGGAAGGCATTAGGGTTGGGGAGCGGGGGTGCTCTTTTACATAGGGTGCCCAGGAATGAGTGAGTGCCTGAAAGAGGTGAGAGAGTGAGCCAGGTGGGTATTTGGGAAAAGGGCTTCTCAGCAGAGATGCCAGCGCAAAGGCCCTGAGGCAAACATGTGGAGGTTGTGTAAACCAAAAAGTATCAGACAGGTCTCAGTCCATTTAGAGATTTATTTTGCCAGGATTAAGGACATGCCTGAAAAAAAGGAACACAAAATTGCAGGCACAGTCTGTGCTCCATGCCTTTTTCCAGAGATGATTTTGAGGGCTTCATATTTAAAGGGGAAAAGTAGGCTGGAGGGGAAAGAGGATGGGTATGGTCACGTTACTGAATCCACCTGTTGCAAGAGAAAAGGAGCAGGGCAGGGGAATGGCCAATTGTGTATTCATCTCACCCTCAGTAAGTTGGCACTTCAAGGTAAAGTGAGCAGACCTGTGGAGATACCTGGCCTTTTATCTGTTGCTATCTGCTTAGGAACAACAGGAAAGGCAGCTTCTCGCGTGATTCAACTTTCAGTTTAATTTTTTCCTTTGGTAGAATGAGTTGGTGTCCTAAGTTTTATTTTCCTTTCACAGTTGCATGGCTAGAACCGAATGATCCAGAGCAGCAGGAGATAAGGTTAGGGGAAGGGAGGGGGGCTAGGTGGCCTAGCACCCTAAAGGTCATTCAACTTTAACTTCGAAGAACTTATTAAAGAACTTCAAGTTTAGCAAGGAATAAAATGGGAAGCCACTGAGGGTTTTTGAGAGAGGATGGTGTAATCTAATGTATTAGTTTGCTCTGGCTGCCGTAACAAAATAGCACATGCTGGGTGGCTTAAACAACAGAAATGTATTTTCTTGCAGTTCTGAAGTCTAAGATGAAGGTGTCAGAAGGGTCCATTTCTTCTGAGGCCTCTCTCTTTAACCTGCAGACTCTATTTGCCTCCTTGCTCTGCCCTCTAATGGCCTTTCCTGAGTGCACACGAATCCCTGGTGTCCCTTCGTCTTCTTATAAGGACACAAGTCCTATTGGATTAGGGCCCAACTGCTTGGACCTCATTTAATTTTTTT
>NW_012102599.1:3269158-3284959 GCF_000951045.1 Mandrillus leucophaeus | reverse complement strand
GTAATCTTGGCTCACTACAAGCTCCACCTCCCGGGTTCAAGCAATTCTCCTGCCTCAGCTTCCCAAGTAGCTGGGATTGCAGGTGTGTGCCACACACCTAGTTAATTTTTGTATTTTTAGTAGAGACAGGATTTCACCATGTTGGCCAGGCTGGTTTCAAACTCCTGACCTCAGGTGATCTGCCTGCCTCGGCTTCCCAAAGTACTGGGATTATAGACATGAGCCACCATGTCCGGCCCATTTTAACCCTTTTTTTTTTTTTTTTTTTTGAGACGGAGCTACCCTCTGTGGCCCAGGCTGAAGTGCAGTGGCACGATCTTGGCTCAGTGCAACCTCTGCCTCCTGTGTTCAAGCGATTCTCCTGTGTCAGCCTCCCAAGTAGCTGAGATTACAGGCCTGCACCACCACTCCCAGCTAATATATTTTTTTTTTTTGTATTTTTAGTAGAGACGGGGTTTCTCCATGTTGGCCAGGCTGGTCTTGAACCCCTGACCTCAGGTGGTCCGCCCACCTCAGCCTCCCAAAGTGCTGAGATTACAGGCGTGAGCCACCACACCTGGCCCATTTTAACCATTTTTAAGGATACAATTCAGTGGCATTAGGTACATTCACACGGTTGTGCAACTGTCACCACCATCCATCTCCAGAACTGTTTTCATCTTCTCAAGCTGAAACTCTTCACCCATTAAGCAATAACTCCCCATCCTCCATTCCCCCAAACCCCAGCAACAACCATTTTACTTTCTGTCTCTGTGACGTTTACTCTAGGTACCACACATAAGTGGAGTCATGCAGTATTTATCCTTTCAATGAATTACCTCTTAAATTTAAAAAAGAAAAAAAAACCATTCGTATTTTAAAAATAAGATTAAACTAATGAGAACCAGCTCAGCCTTGTTAAATCCCATGATGCACAACAATAAACCGTTCAGACGTGATTTAAGCAGCACACTGGATGTCTCAACATGACAAGACTTAGCAATGTCTTGGCAAAGACCGACTTTTTTACATCTTAGCATTCCCAAGTTTCCTCAAACCAGTTTGGGTGGGAGTAGAGCAGAAGCTAGAGAACAGGAGGAAGGTTTAGGGATGTCAAAACATTGTGCCCGCCACCTCACCCGACTAGCCTTTGCCCTGGAAATGTTTATAGCAGAACAAGAACAACAATGAAACTACTAATGATTAATTATACCAGCTGTCATCTATTAAACACCTTCTGTGTGCTAGGTCCCATTTAAAGTCCATTATGTGTATTATCTCATTCAATCCTCATAGCAGCGCTATGAGTTAGATATAACTATTATCCTCATTGGGCAGATGGGGAAATTGAGGCATGGGGAAGTTGGATAACTTTCTCAAGTTCACCCAGAGAGTGGGAAGGCAAGATGATTTGAACCCTTGGTGGTCTGGTTTATTGCCCATGTTCCTCACCAGTAGTTCTCAAACCTGAGTACATGTCAGAATCCCAGGAGGGCCTGTGAAAAACCTCCCTTCCGGGGTCTCTGATTCAGTGGTCTGGGGTGGAGCCCCAGAATGTGCAGCAGGGCATCCTAGCTATGCCGATGCTGCTGGTCCGGGGACCACACATTCAAAACCACTGCTCCCAACAAACTTAAAGATAATTACCATATCTTGAGGACCTACTGCAAATCAAGAACAGAAGGACTCTGAGAGAGGTTGCTTCCATTTTGCAACTGAGGATTTGAGAATTAACAAGACTGAGGACTCGTTCAAGTTCACAGCCTGTATTCCAGGCCAGCTTCCTGAGTGCCAAAGCCCGTCTCTTGCACCCCACTGCCACACTGATAGAACGAGACCAGGTGCTCTAGGCAGGGTAGTAACAGGCCACCTCTTTAAAGCAATGTTCAGTAAATATTTGTTGTTATTTTAGTGGAAGCAAGAGAAATTGAATTTCTGTTAACAAAATTATATATCTCACACATATATCTTTATGTTCAAAAATAGAATGAGTGGGGGGCAGGAATACTTGAGCCCAGTAGTTTGAGGCCAGTCTGGGCAACATAGTGAGACCCTGTCTGTTATAAAAAGAAAATAGAACTAATCACCAGCACTCAACATAGCCTAAGTTTTTAGCCTCTGTAGCAGTGTCTTTTGCTTTATTTTATTTCTGTCACTTATAGTTGAGTAGCATTTGGCCATTCACAGTCATTAAGTTTCAAAGTTTTGTTCAACATTTACTAAGTTTGCTTTGTCCTTTCTGATTCTGATGTTGGCGTAATAGCTCCTTGACTTTTTTTTTTTCTTCTTCTTTCTTTTAAACAGATTCTCTGCCTCCCAGGCTTGAGTGTAGTGGCGCTATCTCGGCTCATTGCAACGTCTGCCTCCCGGGTTCAAGAAATTCTCATGCCTCAGCCTCCCAAGAAGCTGGAATTATAGGCGCCCACCACCACGCCCAGCTAATTTTTGTATTTTTTGTAAAGGCGGAGGTTCGCCATGTTGGCCAGGCAGGTCTCAAACTCCGGGCCTCAAGCAATCTGCCCACCTCAGCTTCCCAAAGTGCTGAGATTACAGGCGTGAGCCACTGCACTGGCCAACATCTCCTTGATTTCTAAAGTTCTTTTTCTGCCTTCTGTGCTGTTTTACAATTTATCAAACCAGACAAATTCTGAGAAAAACCAGTGAAGGATTTAAGTTTGAGACTTTCAGCCAGCTCTAGGAACCGACCGTATGTTACTGTTGGCCGCTTGACCTCAGAGTTGATCATGGGGCCTGCTACTTGCAGCATACATGGACCTAGAGAAGTTTTTACTCCCCATTCAAGGTTGATGTCTACTTTGGCAAGATGGGGACAAATTTGTATTTGTCCTGTTACATAAAGAGTCAGGTACAGATACCTGAATTAAATGGTCCCCTATTTTCTGCTTTTTTTTTTTTTTTTTCAGTGTTATTGCGGTCCATTCTGTTGCTACCCATCCAAAGTCTTCCTTGCCTACAGAGCCCTGCTGTTATTTAGGTATTGGGAGTGCAGCAATGTGGTAAGGCAAAGTAGAACCCTTAATCAATTTGATTGTTCTCAAGCGAGTCATGGTAGTCTACACCTTTGTCAGTGATTGATCTAGGAGTACACATGTGACCAAACTCTGGCCAATGAGATACAGAAGGAATACTACTGGGGTCTCTGGGGAAGATTTTGCGCCCTGATAAAAGTAACAGAAGTTTAATCTACTTCTTAATTCTTCTTATTGCTGATCCTTTTTTTAATAGCACTGGTTTCTTTTGCAGAACATTGTTCAGGATACTATAAGTTACTACCTAATTCTTCTAGAAAGGATTGAAATAAATGTTAGAACTGTCCCCATGAAAAGAAAAAACTCCTGTAACTTTAACCCTATAGCAGTTGCCCAAGATGGGGCCAGAATTGGAATGCTCAGAGTCCATTCTTGGGGACAAGAACACCTGGATATCAGCCATCTCTCTCCTACGAGCTGGTCTCTGGACCTTGGCCCAGTTATCTAATGTGAGAATCTCAATTGCTATATGTTCTACAGCTATATTACCTACGAAGGCTCAGATAGTCTTACAGCTTAAATTACTTCCTGCAAAACCACCCATTCAGAATTCAGTATAGCTGGTGCAGAACAAGACAAATCCCTTTCTGTAGGTAGGGATTTTCTGGGTTACAGGGACACCTGTGGGCTGTATCTGAGCCTTTGCAACTGTCCAATTATTACCAGTCATGTACCACTTATTAATTGAATTAATTAACAAAAACATGGATGATAGCATCGACTTTGGTCTGGAATTCATTTCAACCTGGCCCAAGACTCTCAGGGGTAGAGACAGAGAGCCCTGCTTCAAATCTCCAAGATCAGAAACCAAGGCCATTTACTCACTTTGGGTTTATGTATCAACCTTTGAACCTTGGGGCCTGCAAGAATAGTCACTATTCTGTAAATGACTAAACCCAGAAGGCTCTAACCATAGTCTTTGGGCCAGAGACGGAGTGAAGAAAACCCTTCTTTGGTTTGTAGCCAGAAAGGGGACCCTCCCACCGCCCAGCCAGTATTTGTCAAAATGCTTTTTTTCAGACCAAAGAAGAATCAGGCTTTCATTCTTTCTATGAAAATATTGAATTGTTTTACAGTTCACCTTTCTGAATTACACCATTGTCTCTTCTTCCTGACTAGAGTTTCTCAATCTTTTAAAAACTCAAGTCCCCTTCAAAGCTTTCTCACACTAAAGTCTATATATTCCTACCAGTCAAGATTGATGCAGCTTCATTTGCTGCAGTTTGGTTAATGTAGAATTTATTTTTTGAATCAAAGGCACTTCTCTGGTCTGCTGGGTCCCCTAGACATAGTGACCCTTCCATGATTTGAGAATGTGTGTTCTAGTCCTGAATAATCCTAATCTTTGCACTTTCAACCTGTGGTGCGTCATTTATTTCTAAATGCAATTAAGGTACAAACTGTGTAAAGCGAGAATTTTATTTTATTTGAGTTTCCGTAATCTGGATAAGGAAACGTAAAAAGAAATGAGATCTATTTCATCTCTCATAACTCCCATATTTACTTATTTTATTATATTTTATTTTATTTTATTATCTATATATATTTTTCAAGACAGAGTCTCAGTCTGTCACCCAGCCTGGAGTGCCGTGGCATGATCTCAGCTCACCTCAACCTCCACCTCCTGGGTTCAAGCAATTCTCCTGCCTCAACCTCCCAAGTAACTGGGATTACAGGTGCCCACCACCATGCCCAGCTAATTTTTTGTATTTTTAGTGGAGATGGGGTTTCACCATGTTGTCCAGACTCGTTGCAAACTCCTGACCTCAGGTGATTCACCCGCCTCGGCCTCCCAAAAGTGCTAGGATTACAGGCGTGAGCCACCGGGCCCAGCCTACTTATTTTATTATTATTACTTCACTCCCTGTAATTGACATGAATTGTTGGCTACATAATTGGTGTCCATTTTGCTTTTAGTATACTTTCTCTTAGATCACTAAAATTTTATAGCTTGTTACAAGTTCTACAAATTTTTCTTTTTTCTTTTTTTTTTTTTTTGAGACAGGGTCTCCCTCTGTCACTCATGCTGGAGTGCAGTGGCACAAGCATGGCTCATTGCAGCATCATGCTCCCCAGACTCAGGGGATCCTCCCACCTCAGCATCCCAAGTGGCTGGGACTACAGGCACGTGCCATCACGTCCCGCTGATTTTTGGTCTTTTTTTTTTTTTTTTTTTGAGATGGAGTCTCGTTCTGTCACCCAGACTGGAGTGCAGTGGCCCGATCTCGGCTCACTGCAAGCTCCTCCTCCCGGGTTCACGCCATTCTCCACACCGGGCTAATTTTTCTTTTTTTTTTTTTGTACTTTTAGTAGAGATGGGGTTTCACCATGTTAGCCAGGATGATCTCGAGCTCCTGACCTCATGATCCGCCCGCCTCAGTCTCCCAAAGTGTTGGGATTACAGGCGTGAGCCACCGCGCCCGGCCTTTGTATTTTTTGTAGAGACAGGGTTTTGCCATGTTGCCCAGACTGGTCTCACACCCCTGGGTTCAAGCAATCCACCCACCTCGGCCTCTCAAATTGCTGGAATTACAGGTATGAGCCACCATGCCTGACCTTAAATTTGCAGGTGTATTCAAGTTAAAATGAGGTCATGCTGTATTAGGGTGGGCCTTATTCAATCCTAATTAGGATTATTCAGGACTAGAACACACATTCTCAAATCAGGGAAGAGGCACTACATCTAGGGGACCCAGCAGACCAGAGAAGCACCTTCAGTTGAAAAAGTAACATTCCACATTGCGATTGCTTTCGTTAACCAAACTGTAGGAAATGAAGCTTAGTCAATCTTGACTGGTAGAAATATACAGACTTATGAGAAGAGAGAGATTTGAACACATAGAGAAATACACACAGGGAAACCCCATGTGGAGACAGAGGCAGAGATTAGAATGTGGAGGAACACCAAGGATTTCAGGCGTCCCCTGGAAGCTGGAAAAGGCAAGGAGGGATTCTCCCCTAGAACCTTTAGAGAGAACACGTCCCTCCCAACAACTTCATTTTGGATTTCTAGCCTCTAGAACTGTGCAGCAATGTTTCAGTTGTTTCGAGCCACTTTGTTTGTGGTACTTGGTTGCTGCAGCCCTTGGACAATGTCCACCGTGATGATGGAATGTGAAGATAAATAAGACACAATTCCTGTCATCACAGTGGCCACAATCTACAAAGCACAGCTGTGGACATTTTTAAATTACAGATTTTTAGTGTGTCATAAGTGTGAATATACAACTCTGTCCACACTTTAGAGACAATGCAAAGGAGGGGGTAACTAACACACTGGAAGTATACAGGAGAAGCTTTGTGGAAAAAGATAATTTTTTTTTTTTTTAAAGACAGAGTCTCACTGTCACCCAGGCTGGACTGCAATAACCCAATCTCAGCTCACTGCAACCTCTACCTCTCAGGTTCAAGAGATTCTCCTGCCTCAGCCTCCTGAGTAGCTGGGACTACAGGAGTACGCCACCACGCCCAACTAATTTTTGTATGTTTAGTAGCCTGGGGTTTCGCCATGTTGGCCAGGCTGGTCTCGAACTACTCACCTCAGGTGATCCACCCACCTCGGCCTCCCGAAGTGCTGGAATTATAGGCATGAGCCAACGTGCCTAGTCAAAAGATGAATTTTTCCAATTCTTTAATTTTTTTCTTTTATTATTATTATTTTTTAGAAACAGGGTCTCACTCTGTCACCCAGGCTGGAGTGCAGTAGTGCCGTCATAGCTCACTGTAATCTTGAACTCCAGGGCTCAAGTGATTGGAACTACAGGCATGTGCCACCATGCCCAGCTAACTTTTAAAAATTTTTTTGTAGAGACGAGGTTTCACTATGTTGCCCAGACTGGTCTTGAACTACTGGCCTCAAGTGATTCTTCCACCTCAGCCTCCCGAAGTGCCGTGATTACAGGCATGAACCTTCGCCTCATTGTGAACTACCTTTTTATAATGTTTGCTAATTATTCTTGATGAGGTTGTTTACTCTTTTGGATCAGTTTGTAGGAGTGTTTTGAATATTACCAGTATTTATGGTATATTTAAGTCTATCAATTTTCATTTGACTTTTTCGTTGACTTTTTTTTTTTTTTTAAAGAGACAGGGTCTCACCATGTTGGCCAGGCTGGTCTCAAACTCCTGGCCTCAAATGATCCTCCCACCTCAGCCTCCCAAATTGCTGGGATTACAGGTGTGAGCCACCAGACCCAACTGATCATTTTTAATTATATCTTTTGTCACATGACATTTTGGGGTTTCATGTAGTCAAATATGTCTATCTCTTTTTTTAATAGTGTCTGGTTTCTGGTATTTGATAAGGGAAACTCCTCTGCCTCTTACATGTAGCCTCCTAGATTTTCTCATGGAATTTATATATTATTATTTTGTTTTTTACATTTCAGTTTTGATCTATCTTGAATTAATTTTTATATCTTATATAAAACAGGGGCCTGAAATTATTTTATTTTGTAATAGATAGCCTTTCCTCACTGATTTCAGCTACTCCCATGGCCATATATTAAATTCTCACATGCGCTGTGAGCCATTTCTGGATTCTCTATTTTCTCTATTCATTTCCACTGTTTTTTTCGCTTTTTTTCTTTTCTTTCTTTCTTTTTTTATTTTGATGGTGATGGTGAATCTATTCCTAGCCCAGTCCCAACTTGATTCGCTTACCATGACCTCCAGTTTCCTCTCAAGCAAGAACTCCTCGCAGCCTTCTTTTGCATATTTTTCTAGGCAATATATTGGCATTTGGTATTCATCTTTCCATATAAACCTCAAGGCTTAGGGCCTCAGGTGAAGGTCCATGTCCAGCTCAGCAGGAGTTGAGTCACATGCCCAGAGAGGCAAGTCAGCTTTGCTTCTCCTTTCTAAACCATTAAACACCGAAGTTCTTATTTCCATACCCCCTTCCATGCTGAAGACGCTGACTGCTCTCGGGGCGTCTCAGATCCTTGCAACAGGACAGGTCTGATTACTTCACCTGAAAGAGGTTAAAGTGTGATTACTCTCTAAGCCAAGAACGTGATTTACACTCCTGTGGTGAACAGGGAGTGAAATACGCAAAGGCTCCTAGAACAGCAGAAAAGAAAACACACACACACATTTTTAATCTCTGCTATATCATATTAAGGAAGTTGGATTTCATCCTGTAGGTATTTCGCCATTTAAAAGTTTTAGGCAAAAGAGTCACAAGATCAGTTTGGCAACGGTGACTAGGATGGAGTCAAGGGGGAGGCAGCTGGAGGCCCAGTTAGGCTGGGGGCTGCAACAGGCCAGGCAAAGAGGATAAAGATCTAGAATAAGGCAATTGTCAGAGACAAAAGTGGACAGATTTGAAAACTTCTTAAGTAGAATTGTCAGGATTGGTGAGAGGTTTGATTTTAGGCTAGATAATAATCTAGGAAGACTACCCGATTTCTAGCCTGGTTGATGGAGGTGACAGTAATACAGCTAAATGACATGGAAAACACAGGAGGAGAAGGAGACCTGGGTGGCAATATAGATAACAAACTTAGTCTGGGATGTGTTGGGTTTGAAGGCCTGTGAGACATTCAAGTGGAGATACTCAGAGAACATGAAGATTCTATTGGGTTTGGAGCTAAGGGGAGTTCAAGATTGGACAAATGGTTTTGAGAACATACGTAATCATCAGGAGAGCTGAGGATGCAACACGGAGGGACACCAATCTTGACCAGAAGAGAAGGAGTCGAAGCCAGCCAGGGGTTCTGAGAACGTGCCACTGAAGAAGCAGAAAGGGGTAACACAGGCCAGGCGCAGTGGTTCCTGCCTATTCCTCCTCGGTGGCAGAGGTGGGTAGAACACTTGAGGTCAAGAATTCGAGACCATGCTGGCCAACATGGTGAAACTCCATCTCTACTAAAAATACAAAAATTAGCCAGACGTGGTGGCGGGCACCTGTAATCCCAGCTACTCGGGAGGCTGAGGCAGGAGAATTGCTTGAATCCAAGAGGCGGAGGTTGCAGTGAGCCAAGATCGCATCACTGCACTCCAGCCTGGGTGACAGAGTGAGACTCTGTCTCAAACAAAAAAAAGCGGGGGAAAGGGTAACACAGAAGATAAGACAGAAGTGTTTCAGGAAAGAGAAAGCAGTCAGCTGTGCTGAAGGCAGTAGAGAGGCCTCAGAGGTACCCAGTGGATTTGCAGTTACCAAGTCCGTGGTGAACTTGGTCAGAGCAGTTCCAGTTGACTGTGGAGAAAATAAATCAGGTTTTAAACACAGAGTGACGACAAAGAATGAGGGAATGTGCCGGATGTCTCCCTTTTGTCCCTCCAGATTCACACTAAATGCTTTGCCGCTCTGCTCTCTGTCCTGGGCACACAGGCAGCACCAACAGATTCCCATGGCTGTTGAGTTTGGCCAACGGTGAGCCCTAGGAGGAGACTGGAGGGAAGGAGGGTGAGATGGGGATATACATATATCCCCCAACTCCTTCCCTAAGGCGTCTGCCACATTTGCTCAACCAGAGGTCATGACTCTCCTCCTGGGTCCAGGTAACCACTCCTCCCACCTCCTCTCAGGCCTAGAGTGGTAACAGCTCTGCTTTGCTAGGCCTGGGATTTTCTACCACCCCTGATGTTTCTCTGCAACCTGCCCACACCTTCGCAGACAGTCCTTTATTACACCTTTCTCAAATTATCTTCATATGAACACACCATCTGTGTCCTGCTGGAACCCTGAATGATCCAGGAGGGAACCTTGACTGAGAAGAGTAGAGAGACAGAAACACACCAAGGCAAAAGAGTTTTCGTCATGGGGTTTTATTTTTTGAGGGTTGGAGTGGCTTGGATATATTGATAAGCTCATGAAGTTTTAACAGTCAGGTCCTATTTCAAAGGCGTAATCTGAGAGGAAGGAAGAAATAGGTAGAGAGCTCTTTGCTCTATGGAGTTGGTGATTTGACAAGTGGCCTCACCACAATTGCTTCAGATGTCCTAGAACTTGTGTTTCCAGTTTGTCCAAGACAGTCCATTTGCCAGTTTTGCCCCTGGCTGCATTGGTAAAGCGTTGGTCTGAGCCCTAAGCTGACGGAAAAGGAGATACAGAGGGTAAAGAAGGAGAAAGAACAAAGGTCAGGACTTCAACAAACCCGGACACACCTCAGCACACTGCGGCAGTCAGACAATAAACAAAGGTAGCTGGTGTTTCCTTAAACTTCGCAAGGCTCTGGATCACCCAGCCCTACTCACCTTGCCAGTCTCGACTCTTACGTCCCCTGTGTCACCGATTTGATTTCACTGCTCTGCCTCAGGGGCCTCCTTTCCCTTTCTCCAATGTCAGGAGCCCTGTTCTGCCCTTGAGCCTGAGCTCCTACCTGCAACCTGGCACTTTATGCACCTCTAACCCCGGCCAGCTCCTTCTCATCCTCAGGTCTCATCTGAAACACCACTTTCTCCGCAGGCTGCCCACCCAACCCAAAGCAGTTCCTTGCTTTATCTCCACAGCGCCCTGATTCCTCTTCCATAGTGGCTACCACTTCTTAAAATGCATGGAGGTGAAGAATTTTATTTAGAAAGTCTAATTTTTGGCCAGACGTGGTGGCTCACACCTGTAATCCCAGCACTTTGGGAGGCCGAGGTGGGTGGATCACCTGAGGTTGGGAGTTCAAGACCAGCCTGACCAACATGGAGAAATCCCCTCTCTACTAAAAATACAAAATTAGCTGGGCCTGGTGGCGCATGCCTGTAATCCCAGCTACTTGGGAGGCTGAGGCAGGAGAATTGCTTGAACCCAGCAGGAGGCAGAGGTGGCAGTGAACCAAGATCATGCCATTACACTCCAGCCTGGGCGACAAGAGTGAAACTCCATCTCAAAAAAAAGAGTCTAATTTTCTTACAAGCCTTTTATGGTTGTTTCTTTTGTTTTGACATCTATGTCTTTTACCTGTCTGAAACTTACTTTTGTATACAGTAGTCTGATTGCCTCAATAGCTATACAACATTTACCTTCCCGCTTTGCTGTAGTATTTTGTATTTTGTGTTTGTATTTTTACCTGCATTGCTTCTCCAGGGAACTCTGTACCAAAGCATGGCTAAGAGCAGTTGAATGAAGCATCTCTTTTATTTCCCCCTTTTTCTGTCTTCTTTTGTGTTGGAAATAGTTTACTTTTCCTCTTATTTCCTTTTTCAATTTAGAAGACACAACTAATATTTCTATACTTTTAAGACCGTTCCTTAAATTTTTGGCATCTATTCAAATATGATATATTTTACTGATATTCAAAGTAATTTGTGGCTGGACACGATGGCTCATGCCTGTAATCCCAGCACTTTGGGAGGCTGAGGCAGGCAGGTCACTTGAGGTCAGGAGTTCAAGACCAGCCTGGCCAACATGCCGAAACCCCATCTCTAGGAAAAGTGCAAAAATTAGCCAGGAATAGTGGCGGACGCCTGTAATCCCAGCTACTCAGGAGGCTGAGGCAAGAGAATTTCTTGAACCCAAGCGGTGGAGGTTGCAGTGAGCCAAGATTGCGCTACTGTACTCCAGCCTGGGTGACAGAGTAAGACCCTATCTCAAAAAAGAAAAAAAAAAGTAATTTGTTATCTAGACAAAGACCTTAGTGTGGTTTAGGTTCCATCTTACCTTCCTCTTCTTAATTTCCACATCATTACGTAGTTTTTGTTCTACCTTATATGAAACATGTCTTTTTATTATTAATAATATTATTATAATAATTACACTATATATGTATATGTGTGTATATATGTATATATATATAGTGTAATTATTGCAATAGTAGGTATATGTGTGTATATATATATATTTGAGATGGGGTCTTGCTCTGTCACCCAGGCTCGAGTGCAGTGGCACAATCTCAGCTCATTGCAGCCTCCGCCTCCTGGGTTCAAGCAGTTCTCCCACCTCAGCCTCTCGGGTAGCTGGGATTACAGGGGCGTGCCACCATTCCTGGATATCTTTTGCATTTTTAGTAGGGACAAGGTTTCATCATGTTGGCCAGGCTGGTCTCAAACTCCTGACCTCAGGTGATCCACCCGCCTTGGCCTCCCAAAGTTCTGGGATTACAGGCATGAGCCACTGCGCCCTGCCACAAATTATACTTTACTGATGTTTTTCTCATTGTTGCTTTCTCTATTTTTCTTCTTTCCATTAAGTTCACTTTTGTCTTGTTGAAGTTATTTAAATTAAGCGTCAAGGGTGAGGGCAAGGTAAGTATTGTTATTTTTTTGTACGTCTACGTTTTTTCTGCAACTGTGAATAGTTCAGCTGGGTGTTTGAATTTTATGTTAACAGTCACTTTTCTTTGGCATTTTGAAGATGTTACTCCATGTTACTTGGCTTCTGTAGTTGCAGATGAGAAGTCTGTTGCCAACTCAATTGCTGTTAGGCAGCAATTGAAGGCAGTCTGTTGCATGAAATAGGAGCCTTTTCATGGTCAGCATTTCTGTAGTGATTTGTTGGACTCTCTAACAGCTCTTCCTTTTACCTGGTCATTCACTTAACAATTGTTTACTGGCTAATGATCAGGTACTAGGCCTGTTATTGTGCACAATGACTGAGAGAATAATGACAGAGCTTCTGGGTCCCAGGCCTGGAGAGGGTCTGAATATACTTGGGGAAGCAGACATGAAAATAAAGAAATGACCACATAACAAGATGAAGCGTTAATGATACAGGCTGATTGTGAGTTTCTAGAATTCTGGCAAGGAATGTGTTTTTATTCAATTGACTTTCTCACAGTTTGTAGCACTATGTCTTACCCACTGAAATCACTTAAAAATACTTTAACAATTAACCTGAGTATAACATCTCTTTAATACTTTTCATTTTAAAATTATTTTAGCTTTCACTTTTCTCCAGTTTCAAATGCATGGTCAACTACTTACTAGCTATCTCTGCCAAGATTTCCTGTGAGAATTTCCAGCTCAAGTTGCCCTACAAAGAATCCTTTCCTCCAATACCTGGTTCTTTTACTCTTCACCTCAATTGTCTGCATTATTCTCAATGCTGTCCTCTCCCTAAGCCCATATCCAACTAGCCTGTCTATTCTAGGTCCTAAATATTTTGTGATCTGTAATCTTTTCCATTTTCTTATTCCCACCGTCTTGGGTCAAGCCTTCATTATCACTTCC
Organism: Mandrillus leucophaeus; assembly: GCF_000951045.1. NCBI lineage: Eukaryota > Metazoa > Chordata > Mammalia > Primates > Cercopithecidae > Mandrillus > Mandrillus leucophaeus. Next base: position 3,271,829 of record NW_012102599.1, on the reverse strand, counting down.
CTAAATGGGTGAAAAAAAAAAAAAAAAATCCCAACAGATCTCCCTGCCTCTTACCACTTTTCTCTACAGTCTTTTAATTGCCACCACAGTCTTATTTCTTACACATTGGATACTGAATTGGTTTTCTATTGCTGCTGTAACAAATTACCATACACTTAGTATCTTAACCCACGTTTGTTATCTTAGCGTTCAGGAGGGTCAGAAGTCTGGAATGGATCTCACTGGGCTCGAATTAAGATTTCAGCAGGGCTGCTTTCCTTTTGGAGGCTCTAGAGGACAATCTACTTCTTTGACTTTTTCGATTTCTAGAGGCTGCTTCTCACACTGTTGGTTCATAGCTTTTTTCCTCCATTTTTCAAAGTCAGCAACATTGACTGAGTCCTTCTCACAATACCATCTCTTTGGTTCTCTCTCTTCTGCCTCCCTTTCCTACTTAAAAGGATCTTTATCCACCTGGATAATTTAAAATTATCTCCCTACCTCAAGGTCAGTTGATTAGCAACCTTAACTCCTCATTGCCTGGTAACTTAGCACATTCACCAGTCCTTCACATTAGCACTTGGACATCTTTGGGGGACCACTATTCTGCCTACCACAGGTTCAGTACAAATTGAAGAACTCATACTTGTAATTCCAGAGTCTTTGGGAGGCTAAGGTGGAAGGATCACTTGAGGTCAGCCAGAGCAACAAAGTGAGACCCCACCTCTATAAAAAATTATTTAAAAATTGAATGCTGGCTGGGTAGGTGGCTCACACCTGTAATCCCAGCACTTTGGGAGACTGAGTGGGAGGACTGCTTGAACCTAGGAGTTTGAGACCAACCTAAGCAACATAGTAAAACCCCATCTCTATAAAATATAAAAAAAAAAGTAGCCAGGCATGGTGGTGCATGCATGTAGTTCCAGCTACTCAGGAGGCTGAGATGGAAGGATGACGTGAGTCCAGGAAGTCCAGGCTTCTGTGAGCCATGATTGCATTACTGCACTCCAGCCTGGATGACAGAACAAGACCCCAACTCAAAAATAAAAATAAGGCTGGGCGCAGTGGCTCACGTCTGTAATCCCAGCACTTTGGGAGGCCAAGGCAGGCAGATCACCTGAGGTCGGGAGTTCAAGACCAGTCTGACCAACATGGAGAAACCCCATCTCTACTAAAAATACAAAATTAACAAGGCATGGTGGTGCATGCCTGTAATCCCAGCTACTTGGGAGGCTGAGGTAGGAGAATCGCTTGAACCCGGGAGGTAGAGTTTGCAGTAAGCCTAGAGAGAACCACTGCACTCCAGCCTGGGCAACAGAGCAAGACTCTGTGTCAATAAATAAATAAATGAATAAACAAATATAAATAGCAGGACAAAATAGTAAATACATAATGATTATAATTATAGCAAATAAACTAGACATGTAAATATGATTTAAGGAAAATAATAGTAAATGAATAGTTGTTATTGCTATGATTGTGGAATTTGAGTAATTGTTATTCTTTTTTTTGTTTTGTTTTTTGTTTTTGCTTTGAGACAGAGTTTCGCTCTTATTGCCCAGGCTGGAGTGCAATGGAGCAATCTCGGCTCACCACAACCTCTGCTTCCTGAGTTCAAGTGATTTTCCTGCCTCAGCCTCCCACGTAGCTGGGATTACAGGCATGTGCCACCACACCTGGTTAATTTTGTATTTTTAGTAGAGATGGGATTTCTCCATGTTGGTCAGGCTGGTCTCGAACTCTTGACCTCAGGTGACTCACCCACCTCGACTCCCCAAAGTGCTGGGATTACAAGCGTGAGCCACCGTGCCCAGTCTGTTATTCTTTTATATCCTGCCCTTACTATAGTGTGACTGTATAACTGAGGCAGGAACTGCTTGCTATCTACCCAACATGTACTCTCTCCTTCCTTCCTATAAAGATAGCATTGATTGTCTTTGGGAAAGTAAAACCATTCCAAGATTTTCTTGTATGTGATTCATTTCTAGGTAATGAGTTACAAAAGAAAGTCATGGATATGCTTCTGCTTCTAGAATTTTCATTTATTTATTTTATGTATTTATTTATTTATTTTGATAGAGAATCTTGCTGTGTCGCGGAAGCTGGAGTGGAATGCAGTGGTGCGATCTCAGCTCACTGCAACCTCCGCCTCCTGGGTTCAAGCAGTTCTCATGTCTCAGCCTCCCGAGTAGCTGGAATTACAGGCGCCCACCACCACACCTGGCTAATTTTTCTATTTTTCATAGAGCCGGAGTTTTGCCATGTTGGGCAGGCTGGTGTCAAACTCCCAACCTAAAGTTGATCTGTCCACCTCGGCCTCCCGAAGTGCTGCTGGGATTATAGGCATGAGCCACTGTGCCCAGCCTAGAATTTTTAAAAATTTTTATTATTGTATTTTTTTTAAGAGGGAAGTTCAGCTGATATGTCCCTTTGGACTGCCATACTTTTTTCTTCATTCGGAATGTGGCTGCAAAGCCTACAGATGCAACCGCCTTTCTGTGACCACGAAGCACCAAGCCTCAGGCTGTTGGACTTCACTTCCAAATGAAGGAGAGGAAAGATGGGAAGATCCCCGGGCTTTGCAGCTCTGGATTTATTTTTGTGTGAGATGAGTAACCTCTGTTTGCTTAAGTTATGGCTCATTGGGTTTTCTGTTATTCACAGCCAAATACAACTCTAACTGATAACATTA
>NW_012102599.1:3237704-3269108 GCF_000951045.1 Mandrillus leucophaeus | reverse complement strand
TGCCTGTAATCCCAGCTACTTGGGAGGCTGAGGTAGGAGAATCGCTTGAACCCGGGAGGTAGAGTTTGCAGTAAGCCTAGAGAGAACCACTGCACTCCAGCCTGGGCAACAGAGCAAGACTCTGTGTCAATAAATAAATAAATGAATAAACAAATATAAATAGCAGGACAAAATAGTAAATACATAATGATTATAATTATAGCAAATAAACTAGACATGTAAATATGATTTAAGGAAAATAATAGTAAATGAATAGTTGTTATTGCTATGATTGTGGAATTTGAGTAATTGTTATTCTTTTTTTTGTTTTGTTTTTTGTTTTTGCTTTGAGACAGAGTTTCGCTCTTATTGCCCAGGCTGGAGTGCAATGGAGCAATCTCGGCTCACCACAACCTCTGCTTCCTGAGTTCAAGTGATTTTCCTGCCTCAGCCTCCCACGTAGCTGGGATTACAGGCATGTGCCACCACACCTGGTTAATTTTGTATTTTTAGTAGAGATGGGATTTCTCCATGTTGGTCAGGCTGGTCTCGAACTCTTGACCTCAGGTGACTCACCCACCTCGACTCCCCAAAGTGCTGGGATTACAAGCGTGAGCCACCGTGCCCAGTCTGTTATTCTTTTATATCCTGCCCTTACTATAGTGTGACTGTATAACTGAGGCAGGAACTGCTTGCTATCTACCCAACATGTACTCTCTCCTTCCTTCCTATAAAGATAGCATTGATTGTCTTTGGGAAAGTAAAACCATTCCAAGATTTTCTTGTATGTGATTCATTTCTAGGTAATGAGTTACAAAAGAAAGTCATGGATATGCTTCTGCTTCTAGAATTTTCATTTATTTATTTTATGTATTTATTTATTTATTTTGATAGAGAATCTTGCTGTGTCGCGGAAGCTGGAGTGGAATGCAGTGGTGCGATCTCAGCTCACTGCAACCTCCGCCTCCTGGGTTCAAGCAGTTCTCATGTCTCAGCCTCCCGAGTAGCTGGAATTACAGGCGCCCACCACCACACCTGGCTAATTTTTCTATTTTTCATAGAGCCGGAGTTTTGCCATGTTGGGCAGGCTGGTGTCAAACTCCCAACCTAAAGTTGATCTGTCCACCTCGGCCTCCCGAAGTGCTGCTGGGATTATAGGCATGAGCCACTGTGCCCAGCCTAGAATTTTTAAAAATTTTTATTATTGTATTTTTTTTAAGAGGGAAGTTCAGCTGATATGTCCCTTTGGACTGCCATACTTTTTTCTTCATTCGGAATGTGGCTGCAAAGCCTACAGATGCAACCGCCTTTCTGTGACCACGAAGCACCAAGCCTCAGGCTGTTGGACTTCACTTCCAAATGAAGGAGAGGAAAGATGGGAAGATCCCCGGGCTTTGCAGCTCTGGATTTATTTTTGTGTGAGATGAGTAACCTCTGTTTGCTTAAGTTATGGCTCATTGGGTTTTCTGTTATTCACAGCCAAATACAACTCTAACTGATAACATTATTTCTATAATCAAAATAAAATTAAAGAAAAAAACTTGTCTGATTCCATTCTGTGACTAAACAAGGTTTCTTCCTTTGTTTTTTTTTTCTTGTTTTTTTTTTTTGAGATGGAGTTTTGCTCTCGTTGCCCAGGCTGGAGTGCGATGACGCGATCTCGGCTCACTGCAACCTCCGCCTCCCAGATTTAAGCACTCCTCCCAGCTAATTTTGTGTTTTTAGTACATACGGGGTTTCTCCATGTTGGTCAGGCTGGTCTCAAACTCCTGACCTCAGGTGATCCACCCACCTCAGCCTCCCAAAGTGCTGGGATTACAGGGCTGAGCCACTGCGTCCAGCCTGGTTTCTGTTCTTCTAAGCTCTGCTCACACTCTCCTTTCACCAATCCTTTCTAATCCTTACCCTCATTTCTTTCTTTGTCTAGCAAACTACTACTCAACCTTCAAAAGTCCGCTTAAGACCGGAAACAGAGGCTCACGCCTGTATCCCAGCACTTTGGGAGGCCGAGGTGGGCAGATCATCTGAGGTCAGGAGTTCGAGACCAACCTGGGCAACAGGGTGAAACCTCATCGCTACAAAAATACAAAAATTAGCCAGGAGAGGTGGCACGTGCCTGTAGTCCCAGCTACTAAGGAGGCTGAGGCAGGAGAATCGCTTGAACCTGAGAGGTGGAGGTTGCAGTGAGCCGAGATTGCACCATTGTACTCTAGCCTGGGTGACAGAGCAAGATTCCCTCTTAAAAGCAAACAACAACAACAACAAAAAAAAACTTCAACTCAAATGTTGATGTTACACTCTGCAAAGTCTTTCCGAAACTTTCCCTCAAACAGATTCATCATGATTGTACCCCTGGTGTTTTGTCCGTGATTCTGTGATAGCACGTTTTACACCTGACTATGTTTGCCTATTTCCTTGGTATTCTTCCACTGAACTGTGAGCAACATGTGAGCAACTGGAGGGTAGAAGCCACGTTTCACACTTGCTCCCTTCAAGGCAGCTGGCATACCACTAAGTGTAAGTCGGTGCACAATAAATGTTTTCTGGAATGAGTAAACACAATAATTAAAAAACAATGCCAGCTGGAAGCGTTGACTCACACCTGTAATCCCAGCACTTTGGGAGGCTGAGGCAGGTGGATCACGAGGTCAGGAGTTCGAGACCAGCCTGGCCAATATGGTGAAACCCCATGTTTACTAAAAATACAAAACATTAGCCGGGTGTGGTGGTGCACACCTGTAGTCCCAGCTACTCAGGAGGCTGAAGCAGGAGAATCGCTTGAATCTGGGAGGCAGAGGTTGCAGTGAGCCGAGATCATGCCACTACACTCCAGCCTGGGCAACAGAGCGAGACTCTGTCTCAACAACAACAACAAAAAACGATGTCTATATGTTTAAACCAAACATTGTCCTCCCCTTCCTAGGTTGACTCCTGTTTTCTCTCCACCTCTGTTTGTTTGTTTGTTTTTAACTGGAAAAAGAATAGTTGACGAGTTGGAAGTTAGGGAATGTCTCACAGTGTCACCTAGGCTGGAGTGTAGTGGTGCAATCACAGCTCACTGCAGCCTCAATCTCCTAGGTTCAAGTGATCCTCCCACCTCAGCCTCCCAAGTAGCTGGTACCACAGTTGTCTGCCACCATGCCCAGCTAATTTTTAACTTTTTTGTAGAGACAAGTTCTCCGCATGTTACCCAGGCTGCTCTGGAACTCCTGGCTCAGGCTGTCTTCCACCTCAGTCTCCCAAAATATTGAGACTATAGGGCCGGGCGTGGTGTCATACCTGTAATCCCAGCACTTTGGGAGGCCAAGGTGGGCAGATCGCTTGAGGCCAGAAGTTCCATACCAGCCTGGCCAACATGGCAAAACCCCATCTCTACAAAAACTACCAAAAAAATTAGCCGGGTGTAGTGGCACACATCTGTAGTCCCAGCTACTAGGGAGGCTGAAGCAAGAGAATTGCTTAAACCTGGGAGGCAGAGTTTGCAGTGAGCCAAGATCATGCCACTGCACTCCAGCCTGGGTGACAGTGAGACTCCCTCTCAAAAAAAAAAAAAAAAAAAAAAAGAAAAGGGATTATAGATGTGAGCCACTGCGCCCAGCCTTGGATCATTTTAATCTAGGTGGGAATGGGGGGTGGATTTGAAGTCACATTTTATTGAAAGTAGGAAAGAAGTTGAGACATACAGGAAGTAAATTAGGGCAGAAAGTTCAGAATTAAGAACAAGAATCTCTCAGTCTCTCCTATGCTAAATCATAATTTGTCATGGCCTAAAGCAGGGTGACTTTAGCAGACATAGCCCAACTCTGAGTCCCAGTGCTGAGGGCTGAGTCCCAGTTCCACTTACACCTTGTTGGATGTTGAGGAGGCAGGTCACTTATACCCGCCTTTTAAGCCACAGTTTCTTTCTCTGAGAAAGAATAGTAATACTCACCTCCCCAACTCACAGAATTATTATGAGGATCAAAGTGATCAGACTTGTGCATAAGAATTGCTGTGACACCCAATAAAATGTGAATCATGTCGCTTTTATTACATGTAGGAAAAACGTGATCCATGTTTGGTGAAAAGTTCAGTGAATGAATGGATGAGCCCAGCTTGCTAATCACCTTATTTTGATACAAGACAGGAAGAACTTCATCTATCATATTTTAATCAAGGGGTAAATACAGGAATGACTTCATCTTTTGGGTTTATATAAAACATAACCAACATATACAACCTCACCATTATGAAGCAAGCTCTTTTCCCGTTAAACAACTGATGCTTAGACTTTCTTCACATGGGACAAAAGCTTTTATTCCACTATTTGAGATATGATTTCAAATGCACTATGCCTGAATAAGGTACCATTGAGACTTAAATCACACTAACATATATATGACTATTTCATTTTTTTAAAGCATGGTTTAAGGGGAACTAAGAGGAAAATGTGTTTGGTTTGTTTTGCCTTTTTGTTTTAAATTTTACCAGTAAAGTGTATTTTGTTATCTGTACTGCCAAAGAGGTGAATAATTGTATAAACTAGAGGCCAGTCACCCACCGCTATGGTGGGCTATAAAAGGTCTCTTTCCCTATTTCTTCCATCTTCCTACCCTTGAAATTTTGGATCTCCTGCTTAATTTGACAGGGCAGATAGCTTCGACATTGATTTGAGATTAAAAATAAAACGTACAGACAACATAACCCCTAAATTATAGACGAACAAAAATCTTGGAAGAACACTGGAATAGATCACAGGGAATTGTATTAATTTCTACCGAGATAGCAAAGCCAATATCTGTGACTAATCCGCTCTTGCTATGATCAAAATAGTCATCACAAGCACCATAATGAAAAAAATCCACATGAAGAATCGGTCTATGACTTTCGCCACTTTCTTCCATTCACTCCCTTTGGAATTGGTGGCCTTGTGGTCTTTGAGGCACTTGGCGATGTACTCAATATTCCTCGTCAGCACTTTGTACTGTGCACAGTAACTCTCGGCCTCCTGAGGGTTCTCACCCTGGCAGCCCAGGTCGTTCTTTAAGCGTTTGTTCATGTCTTTCTTTCTGGAAAGGTCTTTGTTCCTGGCTGTTTTCAGGTTAGACTCTGGGAGTTGGCTGTAAACTTTCGTGAGGTGGTCCCGCTCTCTACTGTAGTGCGGGCTGAGGCAGCTTTCACCCACATCATAGACAAACAAGACCCTGGACATGTATTTCAGGATGACCACCCTGGCCCAGTGTGGCACCGGCCGGGCCTCGGCCCCACAGAAGTGGATATTCATCACCATGATGGTCAAGGCAGTGGAGGCTGTGATTAGGGCCATCGTGGCAATGTAGTATTTACCTGGAATTAAAATAACAACAGTAACTGAATTTGCTTTAAAATGGTCCTCATACAGCCATGAGTCACTTAACAACAGGGATATATTCTGAGAAAGGTATTAGTCATTAGGTGATTTTGCTGTTGTGTGAACATCATAGAGTGTATGTCCACAGACCTAGATGGTATAACCTTCTACACACCTAGGTTGCACGGTATAGCCTGTTGATTTGAGGCTACAAATCTGTGCAGCATGTTACTGTATTGAATACCTCAGGCAATTGTACACATGATTATCAAACGGTTAAGTATTTGTGTGTCTAAACATGTCTAAACATAGAAAAGATAAAATGAAAATTGACATTATAATCTTATGGGACCGTTGTATACACGGTCTGTCATTTACCAAAACATTGTTATGAGGCACATGACTGTATTTGGCTTAAAAAGAAACAAACACCCTTTCTAAGGAAGTGTTTTATCCTAGTGGTTACTAGTATAGAATTTTTTTTTTTTTTTTTTTTTTTTTTTTTTGAGACAAAGTCTCGCTCTGTCGCCCACGCTGGAGTGCAGTGGTGTAATCTCGGCTCACTGCAACCTTTGGCTCCCAGGTTCAAGCGACTCTCCTGCCTCAGCCTCCCAAGTAGCTGGGATTACAGGCGCCTGCCACCATGCCCAGCTAATTTTTGTATTTTTAGTTGGGGGGGGGAGTTTCGCCATCTTGGCCAGGCTGGTCTCGAACTCCTGACCTTGAGTGATCTGCCTACCCTGGCCTCCCAAAATGCTAGGATTACAGGTGTGAGCCACCGCACCCAGCTGTAGTATAGACTTTTGAATCTGACTTCCTGGATTCAAATCCCAGCTGTATCACTCCCTGCACTTGTGGCCTTCAGCAAGGCATATAATCCTGCTAAGCCTCAGTTTCCTGGTCGTAAAGTGGGCATAGTAATAATATCTACCTCGCAGGAATATGAGGAGGCTTAATTGAGATGACACATGTGAAGTTCTCAGCACTGTTCCTGGCTCGAAATTAAAAAGTTTGGAAATATTTCCTGAGATCATGAGGTGAAAAACTTTTCCACACTCAACAAACAAACAATTAATGAACTTGACCAGTTCTCAGAACTGTCTTCAGACCTCATTAATATGAAAGCCAATTGCTATTGGATAAGAAAGGAGACTGTGTCACTATTAGTCCTCAAACTGTGATTATATAAAGCACATGTTGATGAAAAAGTGAAATTAAGGAAGGAAACAATTAAGATAAGGCTACAAACTTATGAAATATAGAATAAAAATCCAAGAAGATGAACAAAACCAAAAGCAAAGTTTTGAAAAAGTAATAAAATTGATAAACCTTTGATAAGACCACTTACAGGATAGAGAGAGACATACAGGAAGGGAAAGAGAGAGAGAAGATGGAAAAGACTTATAAAATAGTACAATATTATAAATAACTGTGTAGTCGGGTGCGGTGGCTCACACCTGTAATTCCACCACTTTGGGAATCCCAGCACTTTGGGAGGCTGAGGCTGGTGGATCACTTGAGGTCAGGAGTTGGAGACCAGCCTGGCCAACATGGTGAAACCCCATCTCTACTAAAAATATAAAAAACATTAGCCGGCTGTGGTGGCAAGTGCCTGTGATCCCAGCTACTCAGGAGGCTGAGGCAGGAGAATCACTTGAATCCAGGAGGCAAAGCTTGCAGTGAGCCGAGATTACGCCATTGCACTCCAGTCTGGGCAACAGAGCTAGACTATATCTCAAAAAACAAAAATAAAAATAGCTGTATAATAACATATTTGATAATCTAGGTGAAACTGCTGGAAAAATGTCAGGTGTCAAAATTAGTGCAAGAATAAAGAACACTTTAATAGAAATAGGAATCAATCAAACACCATCCCCCCACCAAAGGCTCTAGGCCCAAAAAGAATTTATAGGTGAGTTTTACCAAACTTTCAAGGAACAAATAATTCCCATCTTATGCAACTTGTTCCAGAAATAGAAAAAGAGGGAAAACTGCCCAGTTCATTTTGTGAAGTCCATTTGACCTGATTCCAAAAGTGACAAGAAAAGAAATATTAAAGCCATTTCACTAATCGACATATTTGAGAAACTTCTACAAAATATTAGCTAACTGAATCCAACAGTGTCTTAAAAGGATAATGTATCATAAGAAAGGAGTTTGGTCCACTTATACAAAAGAGTTCAACATCAGAAGACTTATTGATGTAATTCACGACATTGATGAGTAAAAGAGAAAACACACATTATTATCTTAATAGATGAAGACAAAGTATTTGATAATGTTTGTCATCTACTTATTATTTGTCAAAATCTCTGAGTTAATATATGAGACATTTCTTAAAATGGTAAAGGTCATGGGCCAGAAACCTATATCAAGGGCTACATTTGATGCAGAAAACTTAAGCATATTTCTGTAATATTGTGAACACATTCCATGGGTGCTATGAATAACAAATTATAATTGTTAAATAAATGTTCTCAAGATCTGTGTGCACTTTTCCTAAAAAGATAAATTTCAGCCAGTTGCGGTGACTCACACCTGTTACTTTGGGAGGTCAAGGTGGGAGGATCACTTGAGCCCAGGAGTTCAAGACCAGCCTAGCCAACATAGTGAGACCCTATCCTTTTAATTTTTAAATTTTTTTTCTACATATATATATTATTTTGAGACAAAGTCTCACTCTATTGCCCAGGTTGGAGTGCAATGGTGCAATCTTGGCTCACTGCAACCTTCACCTCCCGGATTCAAGTGATTCTCCTGTCTCAGCCTCCCAAGTAACTGGGATTACAGGCATGCACCACCATGCCCAGCTAATTCTTTTTATAGAGACAGGGTCTCACCATGTTGGCCAGGCTGGTCTTGAACTCCTGACCTCAGGTGATCTGCCTGCCTCGGCCTCCCAAAGTGCTAGGATTATAGGCATGAGCTACCATGCCCAGCCTTCATTTTTAAATAATAAAAATAAATTAAAATAAAATTTAAAAATATAAATTTAAAAACATAAATTTAATTTTAAAAATACAAATTTCTTTTCATAAAAACAGAACAAGCAATTCCTGTGAGACATCTGTCTTTAGAAATTGTGCCAGCTTGCTAGATAATGTCACTGCCCAAGAAGAGAGTGGGACTGTCCCATGATCTTTCCTCGAACAGGGCTATGATCATCACTGCCAATCATTTCTGCCTCAGGAGAGGTAATAAAATGCCAATACATCTCCTTTCTATTAGAGGATGAAAAGCCTTCTGTGTTTAATTCTGAAAAAGAGGGCTCTGTGTGTGTGTGTGTGTGTGTGTGTGTGTGTGTGTGTATTTTGCAAGGACAGACATAAAAAGGAAGCTATCTCCAAATGGAGAAGCCACTGTAGTATCATCTCAATATTGGGTAACTGGACTCAGTAAAGAGTAAAAGGGCAAGGCAACATCTCTTGATATTGGACTCTAAGTTCCTTGGTGTTCTAGAATTTCTCCTTATTGCTTACTTTAAGGAACTCAAACTTAGATCTAGCTTGATTCTGGTAAGCATCTGTTACAACAGCAAGTCCTTGAGATGGAGATGTTGGATCTCAAGGGTATTGGAGGCAGAAAGTAGATGTTAAAGAGGATAGGAAAGCCCTCAGAACAAGCTAGGCAAGGATAAGGGAGGCAGGGGTGGTACCCTCAGTCTGCACTCCAGTCCTTGGAGGGACATTTCATTATTGTAGATTTTTGAAAATTCAGTCTGCTTTGGAATCACCTCAGATTCCCAAATCTTGGCCAAGTTGCTAAATCAAACTCTCCGGGTGTAGGAACTTGCATTTTAATAAGCTCTTCCACTGCTATTATACCCAATGCAGATGAAATTTTTCTGTTAAGGGTAGATGTCAGGCTTAAAAAGCACATCTTTCTTCCATGTTTGCCACTCTTCCCAAGAAGAAAGCCCTTGTCACATGAAATGATAACAATAGTCACTGTTTACTCAGTACTTACCATATGCCAGGGCATGCACTAAGCAGTGACACACAAATTTTACAGATGATGAAGCAGAGACTAAGAGAACAAGTAACTTGCCTAAGTTTGATCAAGGAGTGAACACTGAAGTCAGCATTCAAATGCAGTTTCTTTGACTTCAAAATCAGGTTTTAACCTCTGAGTCATTGGATTTCAGACTTAAACGGAAAATGCATCAGAATCACTCAGAAGGCTTGTTAAAACAGGACGCCAGGGCCTTATCTCCAGAATGTCTGATTCAGTAGGCTTAGGGTGGGCCCTGAGGTTTTGCGTTTCTATAAGTTCCTAGGTGATGCCGATGCTGTACATCTGGGGACCACCACTTTGAGAGCCACTGCTCTAAAGTGTAATGCTTTTCATTGCTCTTTTGTGTAAACCCAGAAACCATAAGACCAGTTTTGATTCCAAAAGCCTTATCTATATTGAAAGATGCTAACTGCAACCACCAGAAAAATTTGAGACAGTCTGTATTGAGTCTGAAATTGGCTCCATTGTTTCAAGTTTAAAGGCACACACACAACCTTAAAGGCATGACCCCAGGCACTACAAAGCTGGGCTTGAAGTGGGAGACACTTAAACTCACCTATCAGGGGGACATTTTCTGAGGCCGGCATGATTTCTGCTACCATTAGTTGAAATACAGTCATGGCCAACAGGATGGTCACTCCCAGGGAGACCTTTTCTCCAGATGCTGCTGGGAGATAAAAACTCAGAGGAGCCAGAAAAGATATGAGGACACATGGGACGAGGAGGTTGACAATATAGAATGAGGACCTCCTCTTCAGAAGGAGGGTGAATGTGACATCCGGGTAAGGCTCAGAGCAGCAGCCATAGGAGATCACATTCTTGACAGCAGGCATGCCATGGACCTCCCATTCCACATCTTCAATGAAGTCAGAGAGATCTCCGCTGTCCAGGGCGTTGAATATGTCTACCTGATTGCCATTGTAGGTCCAGGAACCAAAAGTCAGGTTGCACTGCTGGTTGTCAAAAGGGAAGTAGGTGACATCCACCACACAGGAGCTTTTGGTGATGGCCGGTGCATCCCAGGTGATCAGCCCATCATACCGCAGGACCACATTGGTATTTACAGGCTCTGAAGATTCATCGTCAGCCCTGGAGGTCAGATAAGGAAAATGAAAGCCACATGCTAGGAGAACTTGCCACCTTCCTTACCCCAGGCAGCTCACTGTGCCCATCACTTCAGTGTTTTGGCCATGGAACACCATTTTCCCTGTGACTGTGGCTCGGGAGTCTGGAATCAACTCTAATTTGTCCTTCTCCTCTATCTTCTGTAACTGGTCAGGGCCAAGTTCTCTTGGAGTCTTCCTTCAAAGCATCTCTGCTCTCTATCCCTTCCTGTCCATTCCCAATGCCACTTTCTTGGTCCAGGTGTAATGATTTGAACACACAGACAAAAAGTAGGCCTGTCGATACCAAAATCTACTTACTTGATTTGTTAACTTTAGGCACAAGAATATTAAAATAAGCTTTTTATGGCTATTATAAAAGCTATACATGTTTATTTGTAACATTTGGAAAACTCAGAGGAAAAAAAGTCGTTCACCCATAACTTTAGAGATAGTCACTTATTCCAGATATATCTTCTTTTGCTTTATCAATATTTATGCCTTGTATTTTGGGGTACAGAATTTCTATTTTTCTCTAGGGAATTACTCTTTCTCCATTGCCATTGCAAGGCAGAGGAAATGTTGGTCAAGGTGCCCCAGTGTCCCTGGCCAAAGGACGGCTGGGTGGCCCAGGCTTGGTCCAACAGATTCACCCTTTCCAGAGTTTAGGTCTTAAGCAGAATGATCCAGAGACCAAAAACATCACCCTAGTGATGGCTCCCTATTCAGAAAAAAATAGACAGTGCCTCTTGTCTTGAACGCTAGGGCAGCCTTGGTTCTGTCTTTTCCAAGAGTTGGTTGTTTACTTTTTCCTTTATTTAAATGAGATGTGCCACATCCTTCTAACAAATTCCTATTTCACAAGGTTGCCAAAGTCAGTTTCTGATGCTTACAACCAAAGAGTCTTAATTGGTACATTTCTGTTAACATTTGGATGCATATTTTTGCAGTCTTCCTTACAATTTTTTCCCTGCAAAGTATATTTTGGCTAAATATAATGTGGTATTCTGGATTGGATCCTGGAACAGAAAAAGTACATTCACGGAAAAACTGGTAAAATCTGAATAAAGTAGTTTAGTCAATAACATTGTATTTATTTTGATAAGTATATTATGGTTATGTAAGAGGTAACATTAGGGGAAACTGCGTGAAGGGTATAAGGGAATTCTGCACTATCTTTGCAACTTTTCTATAAATCTAAAAATTATTCCCCAATGTAAAGTTAATTTGCAAAAAATAAAAAGGAAAAAAAAAGATGAAACAAAATTTTTAAAAATACATGGTCATCTGTTCATACTCTTCTACAACATTCTTTTCATGTCTAAATAGCATTCTATTATATTCCACTATATTAGATACACCATAGTTATTTAACCAGTCTAACTGAGGCTTGACATTATGGTTGCTTCCAGTTTTTGTATTTATAAGCAACGCTGCAGTGGACATCTCTGTAGCTGAGTCTTTACATTTATCCACTGACCCTTTCCTTAGGTTAAATTGCTGAAAAAGGATGTGCTGGGTCAGAACAGGCATGTTTTTGGAGGCGGTAAGGGATAAAAGACTACATATTGGCACAGTGTACACTGCTCCGTGACAAGCACACTAAAATCTCAGATTTCACACTATACAATTCATCCATGTAAGTAAAAAACACTTGTACCTCAAAAGCTATTAAAATAAAAAATATATTGGCTGGGCGTGGTGCTCATACCTGTAATCCCAGCACTTTGGGAGGCCGATCACTTGAGGCCAGGAGTTTGAGACCTGCCTGGCCAACATGGCAAAACCCTGTCTCTACTAAAAAAGTACAAAAATTAGCCAGGCATGGTGGCGCACGCCTGTAGTCCCAGCTACTCGGGAGGCTGAGGCAAGAGAATTGCTTGAACCCAGGAGGCGGAGGTTGTAGTGAGTCAAGATTGCACCACTGCACTCCAGCCTGGGTGACAGAATGAGACTTCGTCTCAATAACAAAAAAAAATAATAATAAAATAAAATAATGCATGTCTGTATATATTTTTTAAAGAACAGACATGTTTTTAAGGTTTTTATTTTTTCCACTCATTAGAAATTGGGTGCCACAATATTAACTCTAATCTACTGAGGAGGAGGAGGAGGTATGGACCGAGTTCACTCCATACTCAAGGGGATCTTTAATTGTGAGTGTTTGTGAAGATAACAAAATAAATTTTTTGAAAATGCCTGAAGTTTCCTCCTGTAACAGTGAGAAATGTGTACAGTTAGCTATCTGAGAAGTGAGAACTAGACCTGAACTAAGAACACTGCTCACCCATTCTACTTCCTTGGTGCAAGAGGAGAGATCTGGGGATCAGAGAGAATCTGTGTGGGGCTAAGACAATTGCACTGGGCAGGGTCCCTGTAGGGAAGTAGATGGCCTACTCCAATTAGATAAACTGAGGAGAGTTTAAGAAAGGGACTGTTCACAAAGGTATGGATACGATGCAGAGAAACCATTCCTGGACATGAAGAGGTGAGGAGAAAGTGCAGTTACCAGAACCTGGAAGGAAAGATTTGCGTGAAGAGGGTCACCATGATAGCAGTGATGACTTTCCTTCAGGGAACACATCCAGGCAAAGATAACCTCCCAGGAAGACGGCGAGGGAATATACACGCTAACCTCACTCTCTCTTCTCCCTGCAATTGCGCACTGGTGCTCCACATTGGCCAAACCCAACCCCAAGCCAAAGGGCAAGGGAACCTGCTGACCAAAAACATCACCCCAGCTACTTTGGAGTAGGTTGTGGGGTTTTTTGTTTGTTTTCGTTGTTGTTGTTGCTGTTGTTGTTTGTTTGTTTGTTTGAGACGGAGTCTCGCTCTTGTCACCCAGGCTGGAGTACAGTGGCACCGTCTCAGCTAATTGCAACCTCCGCCTCCCGGGTTCAAGCGATTCTTCTGCTTTAGCCTCCTGAGTAGCTGGGATTACAGGTGCCAGACACCACGCCTGGCTAATTTTTGTACTTTTAGTAGAGACGGAGTTTCGCCATGTTGGCCAGGCTGGTCTTGAACCCCTGACCTCAAGTGACCCACCCGCCTCAGCCTCCCAGGGTGCTGGGATTACAGGCGTGAGCCACCGCGCCTGGCCGTTTTTTTTTGTTGTTGTTCGTTTGTTTGTTTGTTTGTTTGTTTGTTTTTTGAGAAGGGGTCTCATCCTGTTGCCCAGGCTTTAGTGCAGTGGTACAATCTTGGTTCACTGCAACTTCCACCTCCCAGGTTCAAGTGATTCTCCTGCCCCAGCCTCCCGAGTAGCTAGGATTATAGGTGTGCACCACCACGTCCAACTAATTTTTGTATTTTTAGTAGAAGCAGTGTTTCACCATTTTTACCAGGCTGATCTCAAACCCCGACCTCAGATAATCTGCCTGCCGTGGCCTCCCAGAGTGCTGGTTTCGCAGGTGTGAGCCACCGTGCCTGGCCTTGAGTAGTTTAAATACATTGTATTAAAATATATGTATTTTTTGTAGAGACGATGTCTCACTATGTTGCCCAGGCTGATCTTGAGCTCCTGGCCTCATACGATCCTCCTACCTTGGCTTCCCAAAGTGCTCGATTACGGGTAGGAGCCACCGCGCCCAGCCAAGACATTATTATTTAATCACTTCATGACCAATATCTTATTGTTTATCTCCCTGGTTTTTTTGATCATATCACAGCTCAAAACTTGCAGTGACTTCCTATAGCCCACACAATACTTCTACACTTCCTCAGTTGAGTGTTGTAGATATTCCATGATCTATTCCCACCTCACTTTCTAGCTGTGTGCCTTCTGCTGGTCTCCTTCACTCCCACTCCACCAATCAAGACTGAAATCCCAACAAACCCTGTGAGTTTCTCTCACTTAAACTCTTTCTTCAACTCACAATAGTCCCCCTTTTCTGCATGTAGCAGTCTAACACATCCTTCAAGACTCTGCTCAGAGGCCACCTCTGTGAAGCCTTCCCTGCCTCTCCAATCAGATATCTTTCCATCCTTGAAGGGCCACAGCACTTTACTTCTGTGTTGTAAGAGACTTGCATTTTTACCTTGCATTATAGTTTTTACATACATAGCTTATTAGATTGTTCCTTGAGGTCAGAGATTGGGTCTTAAAATGCTCATTTACTTCTCATAAAAATATCATGGAGATTTGAGTTCAGAACCTGATTCAGGTTTCATAACCTTAGGTGGGTTATATCTCTGTCACTCACCTGTAAAAGTGGGCATTATAAAACCTTAAGGCTTCTTTTAAATTTTTATGTTAAACAAACTATGTACATTAATTTCTATTGCTGCTGTAGCAAACTACAACAAACCTAAACCTAATGTCTTTTTTTCTTTTTCTTTTTTTCTTGAGATGGCATCTCACTCTGTCGCCCAGGCTGGAGTGCAGTGGTGCCATCTTGGCCCACTGAAACCTCCGTCTCCTGGATTCAAGCAATTCTCCTGCTTCAGCCTCCAGAGTAGCTAGGATTACAGGCTCCCACCACCATGCCTGGCTAATTTTTTTGTATTTTTAGTAGAGACGGGATCTTGCCATGTTGGCCAGGCTGGTCTCAAACTCCTGACCTCAAGTGATCCACCCACCTCAGCCTC
This sequence comes from Mandrillus leucophaeus, assembly GCF_000951045.1. NCBI lineage: Eukaryota > Metazoa > Chordata > Mammalia > Primates > Cercopithecidae > Mandrillus > Mandrillus leucophaeus. The sequence goes on along the minus strand of NW_012102599.1, from coordinate 3,254,096 downwards.
CCAAAGTGCTGGGATTACAGGCATGAGCCACCGTGCACAGTCCCTAATGTCTTAAAACAACACAAATTTAGCATCTTAACAATTCTAGAGGTCAGAAATCCTAAAACCAATGTGACCAGGGCTGCATTCCTTCTGGAGGCTCTAGGGGAAGATCTGGTGCCTTTCCTTTCCCACCTTCTAGAAGCCACCTACATCCCTTGACTCAGGGCCCCCTCCTTGCATCACTAACCTCTGCTTCCTTTGTGGCATTGCCTATTCTGACCATCTCATCTCCCTCTTAAAAGGACCCTTATGTTTACATTAGGCCCACCAGGATAATCTCCCCCATCTCAAATCTTTAATTCAATCATACCTGCAAAGTCTCTTTTGCCATGTAAGATAAATCTTACAGGTCTTGGGGATTAGGATGTGGACATCTTTGTGGGGGGCATTATTCTATCTATCATACTTCGTAAAGCCCCAACTCCATGCAGACACATAGTAAGTGGCCAATATGTATTAATTTCTTCCCCTTCCCTCTGTTTCTAACTGTGTTTCGTGTTCTCAATTAAAACATGAAAAAATTACAGGGACAAAAAGTAAGCTGGAGGTTGGGAAGGCATGTTTAATAATATAACCCTCACAGAATATTTAAATTGCTTTCCTCTTACCTTCCCTTTCCTCAGCCCCTCAGTGGCCTTCAGGCAGCAATATGGTTTGGCTGTGTCCCCACCCAAATCTCATCTTGAAATGTAGCTCCCAGAATTCCCACATGTTGTGGGAGGGACATGATGGGAGGTAATTGAATCATGGGGGCGGGTTTTTCCTGTGCTGATCTTGTGACAGTGAATAAGTCTCACGAGATCTGATGGTTTTATAAAGGGGAGTTCCTCTGCACAAGCTCTCTTGACTGCCACCATGTAAGATGTGACTTTGCTTCCCATTTGCCTTCAGCCATGATTGTGATGGCTCCCCAGCCATGTGAACTGAGAGTCCATTAAACCTCCTTCCTTTATAAATTATCCAGTCTTGGCCATGTCTTTATTAGCAACATGAAAACAGACCAATACAGGCAGCCCCTTCTCCTCTTCTGTATCTGATCAAAGACTGAGCTAACTTTAGTTGTTTTGCAATTGAGCAAAAATGACTTTCCCAGCCTTGGCTGTAAGAAGCCCATTCCTGGGAACTGGAGAGGAGCAGGCTGGTGAATGAGGGAGCAGGGAGAGTCGCCCAGTGTTTTCAGTCCCCAGAGTGCCTGGAACCTCAGCGTAGACTTGTCTGTTTACTCAGTCCCAGGATCCCTTCCTCGTTCCATCTCCAATGTCTCTGTCTTTCACATATTCACTTTTCCTTCCTTTCCATATCAAAAAGAAGTTCCCCCCTCTCTTGCTGGCTAACTTCCCTTCCGGTCCTGTGAGTCCTCTCCTTCCATGCCTCCTTCAGGATTTTGCCTCCTTTGGTCCCTCTTCTCTCTGGCCGCTCTAGCCACTTTCCAACTCTGTTCGCAAGTCTCTCCTGCCAAATTCCTTTTCTCCCTGGCCCTTCTACCTCTCCCATCTCCTTCCACGCACTGCTTTCAAAAGTAACTGATACCTGCTGTTGTCCCGTTTCCTCTTCCTTTTATTTCTTGACTCCCGCATTTTGATGTCTTTCCGACAAGTACAACTAGGCAAATCTCAAGACTTCTCCTAAGTCTTCATCTTCTTTAACTCTTCCCAAATATTGGGATTATGGGTTGTTCCTAGACATCCTCTCTTCCCTTGGTTTTCATGACATGACTCTCTCAGTTCTCCTTCTACCTCTTTAACCACTAACTCTAAGTTTCCTCTGTAAATTCCTTAAATGTAGAGGTTTTTTCAACTTTATCGTCAGCCATTTTCTTTCCTTCCATGAGTAGTTCTATAGGACTTTAGGGGCTTTTGGCATCTCCATTAGCCCTGACCATTTCTCCAGGTTTCAGATTTGCCTCTGCAATCTCATTATTGGACACTTCCTTAGGGATGTTTCTTTGGTTCCCCAAACTGAACATCAAATTCATCCTCTTTTTTTCCAAACCTGTTTTTCCTCCCCCTCCTTTATTTCCAGTCTCATTTGGAAGTCTTGCCATTCTCTAAATCATCTTATATGGCTAAGGATAGCTACATAAGCTGGCCTTAAAGCTAAATTCTAGACAAATTCTTTTGAATACAATAGGGCACCCAGTTCCTCACCAGGTCTAAAATCCAACCATTAAAACTGCTCATTAAAATCCAACCACTGGGGCCAGGCATGGTGGCTCATGCCTGTAATCCCAGCACTTTAGAAGGCCAAGGCAGGAGGATTGCTTGAGCCCAGGAATTTAAAACCAGCCTGGACAACAGACAATATAGTGAGACCTCATCTCTATAAAAATTTTTGTAAAAATTAGCTGGGTGTTGTAGTGCATACCTGTAGTCCCAGCTACTCAGGAGACTGAAGTGAGAGGATCACTTTGTTACCCATGGAGGGTCTCAACTACAGGTCATCCATGTTCTTGATATTTTGAACAAAGAATTGGACAAAATGCACAAATAAAGCAATGAAAATACAGAACAATGAAAGAAACAATAAACACTCAGAGAATTATTGAAATGAAACTACACTCCACAGAGTGGGTGTGGGCTCAAGTAAGCAGCTCAAGATCACAGGTTACAAAATCTTCTGGGTTTTAAGTACCCTCTAGAGGTTTCCCATTGGTTGCACCCTATGTAAATAAAAACTTGGCCCATAACCAATTGGAGGCTGAAGTGAAGTTACACCCTATGCAAATGAAGATATGATCTACAACCAATCAGAGGCTGAAGTGAAGTTATAACTCATGCAATGAAGACTTGGTCTGTGACCAATTGGAAGCTGAAGTGAAGGCTCCCTGTCTACAGACCCTATTGAGGAGAATACTGTCACAACTTGAGCCCAGGAGGTCAAAGCTGCAGTAAGCTACGATCACACCACTGCACTGTAGCCTAGGTGACAGAGCAAACCACCAGCCCCCCCACCAAAAAAAAAACCTGACCATGAAAACCCTGCCATAATGAATTCAAATTTAAAATTTCTGTAATCTGATTTTACCTAATCTAAAAATGTCAGTGGCCTTATATTAACCACTATACTAACCATATACTAATAGTAAACATTCCCACCAGAACTTTGAGCCCCAATTCATTAATTTCTCTATCGATTTACTGAAAGAGCCAGTATCTACATGAACTGTTACATTGCTAAAAAGCTCACTATTTCTTGGGACAATTCATTGCCGAAGTTATTAGGGAATTTTTTTTTTTTTTGAGAGCTTATCTTCCCTTTGGTTTCTACCGATTATCTTGGGTTTTGTCTTCTGGAACATTGTTCTCTTTTTTCCACCCTACTTTCTCTCTGATTGCCTAAGGTAACCATCATCAAGTCTTCAAGGTTTCTCTCTTCCAAACTAAGCATCAGCAAATTCAACTGTTCTTCTGTGAAGTGGCATCCAGGCCCATCTCCTTCCTGATCACTCCCTACCAGTCTAGCCCCATGGATTTGGGCACGAACAGTGACTCTAGATGCAAAGCATCTTCCTGCCTGGGTGTCTTTACTACACTGGACTGATTCACTTACTCCCTACCCCTATTTCTCCTTCTTGCCACAACTCAGGAAGCCCGTTGTGTTGCCTATGACATTCTCTACCTGCTTCTGAGAAGCAGTGATATTGTATCTGGCATCAGTAGATTCTACAGAGTCAGAGATTCAGCTAGAAGGACTGAGCTCAGGGAAATAGCCATGACTAAGGGCCCTTCTTTGCCGGATCCTGTAACACTCTTCCATTTTCATTTCGATTTGTTAAAGGCATGAAGATGTCATCCAACCATAGCTCCTTTTAGAGGTTCCTCTACACAGCAAAACTCTGAGAAGTTTTACTGAGAAGGAGAAGGCAAAGGAGAAGAGAGGAGCAGAAACAGAATTGTCCATGACAAGAGCACAGAGATGACTAAAGAGTCAACCAGAGGAACAAAAAAGAGATGATGAATCAGTGTGGTGAAAGGCTCTGTGTAAAGGAGTGGGGAGTGGGGAAGGGAGAATGAGGACAGTACCGACCAAAGCCACAGTAGGCTTGTTTGAGCTCACAAGTACATAACTGGCTTCTCTAATAAGGGAGCAGTGGAGTCAGCTTAACTTAGGGTGCCTTGTAAGCTTGCAAAGAAGCATTTCAGTAAGACATGGTCACCGCCTCAGCCAATCAAAACAGGAAGGAGAGGAGAACCACCATTCTGTTTGATTTCTGGAGAGAATTTTTAGAACTTACAGAATGCTTGCCGGCACAGCAGCTCGTGCCTGTAACCCCAGCACTTTGGGAGGCCAAGCTGGATGGATCGCTTGAGCTCAGGAGTTCAGAACCAGCCTGGGCAACATGGTGAGACTCTGTCTCTACTAATAAAAAATAAAAAATAGCTGGGCATGGTGGCATGCACCTGTAGTCCCAGCTACTCAGGAGGCTGAGGTGGGAGAATAACCTGATCCTGGGAAGTTGAGGCTGTAGTGAGCCATGATTACACCACTGCACTCCAATGTGGGTGATAGGAGTGAGAGCTCGTCTTAAAAAAAAAAAAAAAAGAATTTACAGAATGCTGTAAGAGATCATCTGTGTCAATGAAATTATCTTTCTTTTTCTTTTTCTTTTTTTTTTTTTTGAGATGGAGTCTCACTCTTGTCACCCAGGTTGGAGTGCAGTGGTGCAATCTTGGTTCACTGTAACCCCTGCCTCCCAGGTTTAAGTGATTTTCCTTCCTCAGCCTCCCAAGTAGCTGGGATTACAGGCACCTGCCACCACACCCAGCTGATTTTTTAATTTTTAGTAGAGACGGGATTTCACCATGTTAGCTAGGCTGGTCTTGAACTACTGACCTCAGGTGATCCACCTGCCTTGGCCTCCCAAAGTTCTGGGATTACAGGGGTGAGCCCCCACACCCTGCCTGTATCAATGAAATTACTCTCCTGCACTCTGCGGACTAGAGAGTGGTAATGGACATTGTGGCTTGTGTTCTTGCTCTCTCTGTGTGTGTGTGTGTGTGAGAGAGAGAGAGAGAGAGAGATAGAGAGAGAGAGAGAGAGACAGAGAGAGTGAACACAGGCAGGGAGTGTAAACTGAAGGAATAAAGCTCAGTACTTGAATGTTATCTTCCTGTTATCTTCCTTGGGAAGGGATACAGACCACTCAGAGTGGGGAATGAACAGAAAGAACAGGGCTATGATTCCAGAGGTCATGACCCTTAGATGAGCTCTCTGAGTAAGGAGTGAGACTAAAATCCAGGCTGCAACCCACCCGTGTTGCTTCCTTAAAGGAAATCCATGCCCACTGGAAGCCTCTACCCAGGGGAGCCCCCTGAGCTGCCCCTCATTCACATCCTTCTGAGCCACAGAGGAACCTTCCCACTCCACAGAAACGGGTCTAGAACAAAAAGAGAGAGAAGCTCCTTCGACAACAGGTGGGGCCACTGAGCTTGAATGGTGACCAGAGATCTGGTATTTTTCTCAAAATGCTGCCCATGGACCCACAGTACCTACGTCTTCCGGAGCTTGTAGAAATGCAGAATCACAGGCCTGCCCCATACCCGTGGAATCACAATCCGTATTTTAACAAACTCCCTGGGCGATTCATATGCACCTTCCAGCCTGCGAAACATAAATCTTACCTACCCATTGTACAAGGCCCCTTGCTCTGAGACTGGGAAAAAGTCACTTTGTATCCTGTAAACTGGTTCATCCTCCACTCCACGCAAAACCCCAAATCCACAGGTCAGTTTCTAGATGGCCCATTCCAGTTTAATTAATTGTTGATACATGATCTTGGATGGTGAATGTCACTGTTAAGGGTTGAATTGTGTCCCTGAAAAATTCACATATTGAAGTCTTAGCCCCCAACACTCAGAATGTGACTTGATTTGAGAATAGCATGATGGAAGATGTAATTAGTTAGGTTAAGATGAAGTCACGCTGGAGTAGGGTGGGCATCTAACCCAATATGACTGGTGTTCTTATATAAAAGGGAAATTTGGACACGGAACACACAGGAGAACGACATATGAAGATGAAGGCAGAGCTCAGAGTGACGCTCTACAATGCTAGGAACACCAAAGACTGCCAGCAAACCACCATTAGCTAGAAGAGAGGCCTGGAACAGATCCTCCCTCACAGCCCTCAGTGGAAACCACGCTGTCAACACCTGCATCTCAGACGTCTCAACTCCAGAACTGTGAGACAACACGTTTGTGTTAAGTCACCTAATTTGTGCTACTCTGTTACGGCAAAGTTAGTCCTAGCAAACTAACGCAGCCTCCACTTTCCCACCTGAAAAAGGGGCATGTAGATTGATGGTTTCCTTCCAGCTCTAAGCTTTTATGACATATTATTTCCTGATCTAAGATTCTATGACCGTTATTTCAGGAGTCCTAGGAACATGGATTAATATTTAATTTCATGCATGTTTTAAACATTCCTTTTTCATTATGTTTAAATTCTATGAAATCAACACATTCGTGCCTGAAAAGCCTCAGTTCTGAGCTGCACTTACTTGTTATATAAGACGATGTCCGGCCTCCACACGAGGTCACTGGGGATCCTGATGGAGTCTAGGCCATCGTACTGATCTCGGTCCCATGTGAGATAGGCATCGTGCCAGATTTGGCGGATCCACAAATAGGCGGTCAGAATTTGGTTTCTTTCATCCTGCACAATGAATGCAGATGTAACTTTACCTAGCAGACACTTGAAATGTCTTCCATTGATAGGACACTTGTTCTTCACAATAGGAATTTCACAAACACTCATCTATTTTCAATAAGTAAGTGAGAGCTTCATTCTTTATTTATTCTATACCCTTGATTGACTACCAAGATCATTCTTTTCCTCCTAGATTTAGTGTTCAGAATGTAAAGTGGACAAATATTTCAGTCTTGATAGCTTTGCATGGATCAACTGCCCATATTTCCTGAAAATTGATCAATGAATGATGTACTTGAAAGCAAAAGTCAGGAAATAACAACGTGCAGAAGGAAAATCTTTCAAGTTTCATAACATTGTGTGATTAAATATAGATAAGCACTAATAAGCTATGCCATCTTAAAACACTATCTTTTTTAAAAAAAACTGAGATTGGCCAGGCGTGGTGGCTCATGCCTGTAATCCCAGCACTTTGGGAGGCCGAGGCGGGCAGATCACGAAGTCAGGAGATCAAGACTATCCTGGCTAACACGGTGAAACCCTGTCTCTACTAAAAATACAAAAAAAATTAGCCAGGCGTGGTGGCGGGCACCTATAGTCCCAGCTACTCAGGAGGCTGAGGCAGGAGAATGGCGTGAACCCGGGAGGCAGAGCTTGCAGTAAGCCAAGATCACACCACTGCACTCCAGCCTGGGCAACAGAGTGAGACTCTGTCCCCCCTATCCCCCACCCCCCACCAAAAAAAAGGATTGAGATTAAATTCACATTAAAACTCACCATTTTAATCATTTTAGAAGGGAACAATGCACTGGTTTCCAATATATTCACAATGTTGTGCAACCATCACCACTGCCTAACTCAAGAGCATTTCTTCCCCCCGCAAAGAAACCCCATAATCATTAAGAACTCACTGGCCATTTTCCCCTTCCTCCCCGCAGACCCTGGCAACCTCTGTGCTGTTTTCTGTATCTACGGATTTACCTATTTTGGACATTTTATATAAATGGCAGCATACAGTATGTACCCCCACCATTCCTTAGATTTTCTAAGACTGTTAAGGTTAATGACCAGGATTAGGTAACATTTTGTGAAATTAACTAGTTTTGTAGAAAGCTTCCTTTTCCCGGCGTTCTCTTCTCCCACCAGCTTGCATACGGGCTGTCATTCCCTCAGATTCCCAGTTAAGACATTCTCTTCAGAAAGCGTGGTTGTTTATCCTCTGAGAATCATTCCACAGAGTCAGCACCATGTATCACTCACCATATCCTTAATCTGAGAGAGCGTGATCTGCAGTGTGACATTCAGGACTGTATCTGTATCTTCCACCGGACGAAGAGCATTGGAATAATCTTCAAAAAGGTCATTAAACAACTTCTGAGCATATTTTCCATCTGCCGTCTCCACAGCTACTCAACAAGAGGGATCTGGATCAACCTTCAGAGTGTTGTATGTATTTCAAGACAAAGAACACAAGACTGAGGTCTAAAATGGGGGATGGCCCAGCACTGGCGAGGGACAGCTTTGGGTGGATGGATGAGTTGTTTTTCTGGCATGCGCTACCAAGGTCAGAGGCAGTAGGAAGCACAGAGCCATTCCACGCAGTGGAATCATCTGTTTTGTCCTCCCCGCCCTGCCCCACCTCCCACCAAAGCAATAGCCCCAGATGAGACAAGATGGTTCCATGTCACCAGCCGCTCACCTCTCAGTCTGGAAGCAGCAAAGTAAATCCAGCAAAAGGAGATGCAGGAATGGGACCAGTTCATCTTTTTCCTGAGCCTCTATAATAAAGTCTCGGTCAGGCAGCGTGGTCTTCCGCTTCTCCCTGTGAATACGAAGGATCTGGGCACAAGGAGCCCACACTGCCGCAGCCTTATGGCAGCAGCTGGAGAGCTCAGGCTTGCATTGCACGCAGGACCTAGATCCTGAGATCCAGGCCTGCCCTCCCTCCCCTCCAGTAATTTGAGACTGGCAACTCCAGTGGCTGAGATGCCGGAAACCCAGGGTGCGTTAGGTCCAACAGTGCTGTTCTGGGGGGCCATCTAGGGTCCCTAGCCACTCTCAGCAGAAACAACCAGACAGAAGAGGAGGTAGACGCAGGCAGCAGGGGTATGCCTGACACCCCAGAGACTCCATCTAAGCAGAATGGGAGCTTTCTATACCCACCATGAGCAGATTCAGCCTGGGTCTGGGGACTAAGGGAAGCCTAACGGATTGAGCCATGGGACGGCTGTCCAGAAAGACTCTATGCGCTTTTAGCAGCGTTTGAAGAGAGAAAGAGACACGGTTCTATGATCTCCAGAATATATTGGCATTTTGGTTTTTCTCTGCCTCAGCTTCTGATCCCTCCTGCAGCTGTCCCTCTGGGCACGGATCTTGCATAGTAAATGTTTGTGAGTATATGTGTGAGGGGGTGTGCTGGATGGGTGGATATTCACCCACTTAAGAAGCAGCAACACTGTGAGTTGGATTTGGACTTGACCCCCTGGGTTCGACTGCCAGCCCAAACCCTGACGAGCTCTGTTATTCTGGATAAGTCACCGAACTTCTCTGAGCCTTCCAGAACTTCCAGACTGGGGAAAATAATATTTCCTCTCTCTAGAGCTACTGAGGTATCTGTATGTGAAAGCACTTTCTAAATATCAGTAATTTTCATATTTGATCAGCTTTGCAGATCCAGAATTTCTATGTTTACCAAGTCACACAGGATTTACCAGCTCAAAAAAAAAAAAAGAAAAAGAAAAACTGGCTCAAAGGCTGACCAAATCAGCATGAGAATAATAACCAATGGTGATACTACTAATGATGATACCCTTTGCATTTGAATGCTACTTCATATAAAATTTCAGTCATTTCTCGTATGTGATATAATTTTACTCCTTCAGAAAAATGTCAATTTTCAATTGCTCCTTACTCTGTAAACTCATGTCTGCCCTTACTATTGCCTGGAGAATCTGCTTTGGAAAACCATATTGAGATAATTTGGTTGCCTGGAATCGAAGTGAGGAAATTGGATAGCTCTGTTTCATCAGGTTACAGCCGCCTGATGAGTCACCCCATCTCTCTTCGGGAATGTATCCTTTGAGTGGAACAGACACTCCAGCCAACGGCAAAGTGTTTCTTAATTGCCTGTCCCCTTGTGTTGATTGTGAAGACATTATTTTTCTGACGTCCCTAGTCTGACTCATTCATCAAATGACACAGTTCCGGGTGCCCACGCTCAGTCCTCCTTCAACAAACCATCCACTTTGGTATCTCAGAGGTGGAAGGTACTTTTGAAATTGAGTTTAATGCCTCACTTCCATATGAGGAAACTGAGGCCCAGGGATGCAGAGTGGCTTCCCTCCAGCAGTGATCGGCCAGAGACAGGATCCAGGCCCCCTGCCCCAATCCACTGTGCTCCCCGCCCCGTTAACAATGCATCTCTTCCTTCTCATCGTCTTTCATCAATGTGGCTTTTGATGCCAGCTGGGTGGTGACTTCCTTGTGTGTAGAGGATCTTTACCTTATATGTCTTTGATTCCTTACAGCACTCATAGGGTTGAATTGTAGTTGACACAGGGCCTACCTTGAATGGTGTCCCCTCCCTTCCTATCCCACTCCCCTCCTTTCAGGTCTCTTCTCCCCTCAGGGACCTCTTTTAGGTTGAAGTTGCTGAGAACCTTTGCCCATTGGGGTCCAGTGTCCTGGGGGGCATCCCTGACTCCATTCCAGGAGGATGACGGCAGTGCTCCCGTTCTTTAGAATAGAGTCCTGTCTGACAAAGAATCCTAGTGAATTCTATGGTTAAAAGATTCTCTGCCCAGCAGCAGCGTGGGGATGGGAAGAACAAATACCTTCATTCTGCTACATGTGTTTTTTAAAACAAAAATTACAAGAGTCAAACGTCATGTTTTGCAAAGAATGTTTTTCCCACAAATGAATATGGCATGAATACTTTCTCCATTTCATTAAATACAGGATCAGAGCATTTCTAACCTGTAAAGAGCTCTTCAAGGACCATCTAGCTGAGGTCACTCATGTTACAGATAAAGAAACTGAGGACTAGAGAAGTCAGAAGCCTTCACAAGGACATAACCCATTGCCCTGAGTCTCAATACAGTGCTCCCTACACAACACCAGTGCAGCTGGTGAGGAAGTTCAGAGGAAATCAAGGTCGAGTGCGCCTTTAGGAGGTTTGGGAATGCGCTTCCTTTCAGCCAAGGGCAGGTGGGACCTCGATCTGCCCCACAGGAGGGTGGGTAAAGGATGCTGACTGTCCACCGAGAACCATGCCAGAGACCCTCAACCTCTCCAGGAGCCTGGGCTCTTTGCAGAGGAGTGCTGTCCTAGGTACTCAGAGCCATGACGCCTGCTAACCAGTGCTTCACAACTCACTGAAACGACAGGAGACACCTCAATGGGACGCCATTCCCAAGGGCCTATTTCACTGCTTTCTAAGTTTGCTGGATTTATCCTGGATATATGTCTTGAAAAAAAAAAAAAACTCTCAAAGTTGCTTTAAAAGAGAGCTATGTGAATTCCTTCACCTTGCACCAGAGTTTAGGATAAGCGTTGGTAGTTAGGACGCAAAGTCATGCTGAAAGGGCTGCCCATGGCACCACTCTCCAAACATTTTGGGGTTTACTTCTGTCTTTGTTTTCTTTCTTTCTCTCTCTTTCTTTCTTTCTTTCTTTCTTTCTTTCTTTCTTTCTTCTTTTTTTTTTTCTTTTTGAGAAGGAGTCTTGCTCTGTCGCCCAGGCTGGAGTGCAGTGGCGCGATCTTGGCTCACTGCAACCTCCACATCCTGGGTTCAAGCAATTCTCTGCCTCAGCTTCCCAAGTAGCTGGGATTACAGGCACCTGCCATCATGCCCAGCTTTTTTTTTTTTTTTTTTGCATTTTTAGTAGAGACGGATTTTCACCATCTTGGCCAGGCTGATCTTGAACTCCTGACCTCGTGGTTCACCTGCCTCAGCCTCTGAAAGTGCTGGGATTACAGGTGTGAGTCACTGTGCCCAGCCACTTTGTTTTCTTGGTCAAAAACAGCATAATGTAGAGTTTAAGAGCACAGACCCTGGAGTCGAACTGCTTGGATTCAAGTCCGGCCCCACCACTTACTACATATGTAAGCTTTGCCAGATTATTCGAGCTCAGCTTCTTCATCTATAAAATGGGGACAATTATAAATAGTGCCTACCTCTTGGGGTTGTTTTGAGGACTGAATCAGTTAATGCATGTAGAACCCTAAAAATAGTGCTTGACCATAAAATGGCTAGATAAATGATCATTAAAGGGGAAAATGACATGCTAAGCGTGTCATCTGTAGCTGAATGCCACTATTTATGTATTTATTTATTTATTTTTCCTCCCCTCTTCCTCTCCCTCTTCCATCTCTGTCTCTCTCACTCACCCAGTCTCTCTGCCAACTTCCTGATAGGCCTGGTTAGAGGATCATTGTTTTATGTGACAAGCAGCTTGTACTGTGGGTGGGAGAATATCAGTCCTACTATTTTCGTGTTGCCCTTTTTTATTGTGATGTTAATATTATTGTCAGTTCACCGTGGATTTATTTATTTGCTTCCTGATTTCTGCAGTAGTCTTTTTAATCCTCTTATCCACTTTGTGAGAGTTACCCAATCTAACTCTGTCACAGAGATTGGCAAACTCTTTGCAAAGAGCTAGATAGTAAATATTTTCATCTTGGCAGGCCATATGGTCTCTGTACCAACTACTCTTCTCTGCCATTGTACTATGAAAGCAGCTTATGGCAAAATGAATGTGTGACTGTGTTCCAATAAAACTTTATTTATGAAAATAGGTGGCAGGGCATAGTTTGTTGACCCCTGATATAGATAAACAGATTCATAAATCCACTTTGCTCATGAAAATTGCAATAGGGGACAGTGTTCTAGATGAAGAAGGGGCAAAGCCTGCAGGGAAAAGGGCTTGACGTGCACAGATGCATGGCAGGGCCAGGGCAGACTCTGACTGCAGCTCAGCCAGTGAGACTCAAACTGCCTTCCAGCAGAGGCTCTGGGCATGGAAGACGCCTTTCTAATAAGGAGTCAGAAATATGAGAGAACTGGAAAGAGTAGGAAGCAACCCAGTTGGATGTCTGGAGGCGGGGCAAGCCTCCTCACTTCCACAGGATGACCATGAGAGTGTCGTGGGCAAGGAATTAGAGTTTCCAGATATAGGTGATGGTGGGAACTGTGGCTACAGCCAGGCCAGGGGCTGGCAGGGTGAGCAGCAGGTGAATGGGCCAGAAGTTCATGTGAGTCCCTCTGGGGTCCCCATGAATAAGGACAGGCCTGGAGGGCAGAGCCCTGGCAGTTTCACTGAGAGGTACAGAGTCCCAGAGCACTGTTTTGTTTCTAGATTGCTAGAAATCCTAGCAACTCCCTTCCCCAGATGTACTGAAATCCATTGGCCTGGGGGAGTGCAGGTTAGATCAGAACAAAAGGGATTCAGGAAGGGGAGGAAGGAACAGCGGGCCCGGAGCTCATTATGGTATGGGCACCAAAAGGCAATCACGCTGGGCGTGGAGCTGATTCTCCTTTTGTGACTGCACGTCTGTGTCTCACTCTTGTCGCACTGTGTTCTGGCTCTGCCAGCGGTGTGTAGTGGACTGGAAGACTCTTCTGAGTAAAACCCAGCGGGACAATCTGTCTTGGTGCTTCTGGACGTCGTGAAGGAAATGTCCAGCTCTTGAACTTTCCCAACCATGACTTCAAACAGATCCAGCTCCTGGGCATCATCCTCGCCTCTTCTCTCAAACCCCATGTATTAGTCTACTGGGACTCCCACAGCAAAATACCACAGACCAGGTGAATTAAAAACAGAAATTCGCTTTCTCACAGTCCTGCCTCCGCACCTGAGGACCAGCTCATCCAAGAATCAGCTGGAAGTCCAGACCAAGGTGTGGGCAGGGCTGGTTTCTCCCGAGGCCTTTCTCCTTGGCTTTTAGATGGCTGTCTTCTCCTTGTGTCCTTACAGGGTCTCCTCTGTGCATGTCTGGGTCCTAATCTCTTCTTCTCATGTCCCCATGAATAAGGACGGGCCTGGAGGGCACGGCTTTGGCACTGCCCTAAGAGATACAGAGTCCCAGAGCACTGTTTGGTTTCTAGGTTGTGACCCCGTTCCCCGATTGTACCCAGACCCATTGTCTCCTCCGATGAAATTAGTCCCACCCCAATGACCTCACTTAACCTTAATTACCTCCTTAAAGACCATATCTCCAAATATGGTCACATTCTTCAGTACTGGGGGTTAGGACTTCAGCGTGTGAATTCTGTAGGATGCAATTCAACCTGGAACACCCCACGTCCAATCTGTGAACGAATCCCGGCAGCTCCGCCTTCACAATATATCAGGAATCCAGCCACCTCTCCCCACCTTCCCTACTGTCTTCCTGGTACAAGCCATTGCTGACTGCCATCTGCACCAACTGTACTTGCCTCCTAGTAGCCAAAGGTGCCTCTGAATTCCCTTCTCCAGGTAAGGGCCAGACGGTCATTTTATTCCATTTCATTTTGTCTATTTTTTATTTTTATTTTTCTAATTTTAATTTTTTTTTTTTTTTTTTTTTTTTTTTTTTTTTTTTGAGACAGAGTCTCACTCTGTCACCCAGGCTGGAGTGCAGTGGCGCGATCTCAGCTCACTGAACCTCTGCTTCCCGGGTTCAAGGAATTCTCCTGCTTCATCCTCCCAAGTAGCTGGGATTACAGGCACCTGGCACCACGCCTGGCTAATTTTTGTATTTTTAGTAGAGACAGGGTTTCTCCATGTTGGCCAAGCTGGTCACAAACTCCTGACCTCAGGCAATCTGCCCACCTTGGCCTCCCAAAGTGCTGGGATTACAGGCGTGAGCCACCGTGCCCTGCCTATTTTTACATAATTTATAAGATGGGGGTCTCACTATGTTGCCCAGGTTGGGGTGCAGAGGCTATTCACTGCGCTCCCTCATGATCATTGTGCACTGTGGCCTCCAATTCCTGGACTCAAGAGATCCTCCTGTCTCAGCCTCCCAGACAGCTGGGACTACAAGTGCATGCCACCTAGCCCAGCCAGGTGGTCATCTTAAAACACAAGTCTGATCATGTCACCCCTCTGCCCAGTGGATTCTCTCCAGTGGATTCTCACCTTATTTGGAATAAAAACCAAAATCCTTACTGGCGACTACAAGGCTTTACGTGATGTCTCCCCCGACTTTCCTTCTCCAACACTCTCCCCCTCACTCACGTAGCTCCAGCCTTGCTGACCTCCTTGCATTCCACATGCACACGGTGCCCCTCCTTCTGCTCCCTTTGCCTGGGGCACCGTTGGCATCTCCTCCTGACTCCCTTTCTTCTTCCTGGGTTCTGCCCAGTGCCTCCTTATCAGAAGCCCTTCCCTGATGATGCTGCATAGAGTAACACCCCAGCCCTCTCTCCATCTCCGGGATCCACTCTTCCTCGCACTTAGGACCAGCTGACGTGTGTGTGTGCATTGCATTTGGTAGTTATCATCTGTCCCCCTACTAGAAATTAAGTTCCACAAAAGTGGGGGCTTTGTCTTGTTCTGTGCTGTTCTCCCAGCTACAGAGAGGATATTAGAGGATATTTGTTGATTGCACCAATGAGTACTATCTAGGATGAGAAATCTAAGAAATTAAAAAGGGAAAGGCCAGCTTTCAGACAAAGAACGGTGGGTATGTTTCCTATGATTCATAAGCTTACCTGACTATTTTAGCACTCATGGCCAGGGTGTTATTCACAGCCTTACATTGTCAGTCTACTGCTGTGTTATATTTTAACCTACATCAGAACAAAATTCCTTGAGAACATGGACCATAATTTTTCCCTTATGCATAGTCCTAGCTCAAGGGAAACAACCACCAAGTCCAGTTAGCAGCATCTGCCAGGGATGCAGGGGGAGGGTGTGGAGGCATCTCCCCATGTCTCTGCTGACCTGATGCAACAGAAAGAACCTAAGGACGCAGGAGGAGTCCTATGGCCCTGGTTCAAGTCCTAGGACCACCACTTGCTAGTCATGTGAGTAGTAATTATTTCTCAGAGTCTCATTTTCTCATTTGTATAAATGAAGATTGTAATATTTTACCCAAAAGGGTTACTGTGAGGATTCAAGAGAAAGCAGATAAAGTACCAAGCACACACCTGGAACACAGCAAGACCCTCAGTGAATGCCACGAAGATTCCCCTCGCCGAACCACACAGGCTACAGTAGTCAGAAAGCACCCACTGGTAAAAAGAAACTCATAAAGTTGCCAACAGAAGAGGCAAGTTCATGAAGAGACATGAGTGGGTGATAAGAGACATGCAGTTTTCTGGGTCAGGAGAGCAGCTGATATATGATCCAGGGTATCGGGTATGTCCAAGTGAGCGAGCTGGGGACTACAGCGGGCTCTGATGTCTGTGCTTTGTCAGAGGGTACATACTATTCTCCCTGAAATCCCCTGAGGGAATATATTTGAAAGCTATAAAACTGTACGGCGTGGCATAGGGTATCTCCTGGCTTCCTCCTGTTTCTGGGGTCTTTCTTCACTGCGCAGAGGAGACCTTATCCATGGGAAATTTCTGTCCTCAACGGTAGCCCACTTGCTCCTTGGGACTTTTCAGCCATTTTCTTTTGTTCTTGAGTGTCTGACCCCTTCTCATCCCAGGAGGTTCTCACCCCACTGGCTCTGCTTCCTCTTCTCATAGCGGACCCTGCAGTCACAATTGTG
>NW_012102599.1:3227616-3236564 GCF_000951045.1 Mandrillus leucophaeus | reverse complement strand
AAACTTTGGTATTTTTATTTATGATGAAATATTTTGCATTAATTTTGATGTTTAGAAATATTGTATTAAGGCCAAGCATGGTGGCTTACACTTGTAATCTCAACACTTTGAGAGGTCGAGGTGGGTCGATCACTTCAGGACTTCAAGGCCAGCCTGGGCAACAAAATGAGACCTCATCTCTACCAAAAAAAAAAAGGTTCTTTTAACCAGGCATGGTGATGCATACCTTCAGTCCTCCCCACATGGGGGAGGCTGAGGCAGGAGGATCACTTGAGCCCAGGGGTTTAAAGCTGTAGTAAGCTATGATCACACCACTGCATTCTGCTCTGGGTGACAGATAGAGACCCTGTCTCAAAACAAATTTCTATATTCATTACTAATATTTTTGGCTCCCCCTTAAATGTGCAGTGGAAGCAAGTGCCTCTCTGCCTCACTCTGGTCCTGGCCCTGATGAGATTTAGCCTAGCTGATGGAACTGGTCAATTCACCTGGTTGATGATTTTTTTTTCAGAAAGAAAGAGTGAAAGCTCTAAAAATAATCTTTAAAAATCAAAGTCTTTTTTTCAAAATGTGCAATTCTGCTAAAATAATTAAGAAAAGAGTGAAAGTCTCAGTCGCAAAAAGAAACCAAATTTAGACACAATTCAAATCCTTTATCTTCTGACAAAGCCAAGGTACTTCACCTTCTCAGCCACCAGATGTCTCTGTAAACTCCCCGCAGGCCTCTGCACAGGGCACTGCAGATAACGTCATATGTGAAATCGGCTGTTTTTAACCAGCTCTAAAGAGACAGCACATACAAAGAAAAAAAAAAAAACAGTTTGAAATGTAACAGCTTCAAATACCAAATGTACAGTGATCCGCCCATTTATCCAGGATTTCTGGCTAACAGCCAAGTGCTTATGATAATAAAATCTATTAACAGATTTAAGCTAAGAAATAGATTATTAGAGTCAGGTTGTCCTAATCAATACACTTTCTAGAATGTTCCTACTTTATTGTTTTCTCGTACCTTATCCGGATTAATTTCTAATGGAGTATAATTCTGCAAGATCAAAATAGAGTATTCCAGGAACTAACTCTTTCCCTGGTTTGGAGGACTAGATTTTACCGAATTCTTTAGGGTAGGGAATTTTTTTGTTGTTTTTGTTTTTGTTGAGGCAGAGTCTCACTCTGTCACCCAGGCTGGAGTGCAGTGGTGTCATCTCGGCTCACTGCAACCTCAGCTTCCTGGGTTCAAGTAATTCTCCCGCCTCAGCCTCCCAAGTAGCTGGGACTGCAGGTGCACACCACCATGCCTGGCTAATTTTTTTTTTATTTTTTGTAGTTTTAGTAGAGACAAGTTTTCACCATGTTGGCCAGGCTGGTTGTGAACTCCTGACCTCAAGTGATCCATTCGCCTTGGCCTCCCAAAGTGCTGGGATTACAGGCGTGAGCCACCACGCCCAGCCTAAGGTACGGAATTTTGAAAACAATATTTAAACCATTTGTATATGTTTTTTAAAAAATCAGTGCATGAAGTGCTATGGGGGGCCCAGAAAACAAAGTAGTGGGAAGGTTGTACTATTCTTTCAAAGTAAGTTTACCTCGGCTTGTTGTCATCCTTTCCCTTCACATCCTCACCTCCCCTCTCAGAAGAAAATGTAACACTTCAGTGAACAGACCATTTCCTCTGAATTTAACTTTTTTGTGAGTTGTTCTGCAAATAAGCACTTCGTTCGACACCGTGGGGGACCATCGATCCTTCTTCCAGAGGTCCGGGAAAATGACTCTTGGGAGAGGCCTCTGTGATAAGACTCCATGAGCTTCTCCAGCTCCTCTAACACAGCATTTGTTCTTCATTTTAAAATTGCTAATCATAACAGTCACGATAGGAACATGGCCGATGTTCACAATGAGGTGCTCACTACTCATTTTAGTACAGTCATTTCTCTGGGTTTCCACGGCAGTAAAACTGCAGCTTTTCTTCTAATTTCCTGGGCAGTTCCTCCTCATCTGCTTCTTCCCTCAATGTTGGATTTCTCAGGATTCAGTCCCAAGCCTTCTTCTCTTGGTCAAGGTAGAAGAAAATCTTCGCAGTTATAATGAAACCTCAAACTATCCATGATGTCAAATTAGTTGTATGACCTGAAGAGAATTGCCAGCCACAGGCTCCATCCCTCATATCTAGGTAGCTGCATTCTTTCTATGAGTCATCTGGGCTTTAAACGGCCATCGAATCACAGGTGGTTTTGTTCAAATGCAGATTCTGAGTCAGTAGGACTGACTGAGGCTGAGATTCTGCATCCCACGTGATGCAGATGCTGCTGGCCCATGGACCACACTTTGAGTAGCAAGGTTTAGATGATCATATAATTATAATGAGATATTGATAACACATACCTAAATTATCAATCACACCAACAGACCAAATCAATATATTATAATGGCTGAACTGGGATACGGAAGTTGATTTTGAAAAATTTAAAGACTACATGCCTCTGGTTTCTAAAACTCAAACTCCATTCGAAGAGAAAAGGGACCTGAAAGTTCCATGACATCCTAAACGAAATTCTATTTTTCCAAAGGGCCCAACCTAAAGATTGATTGTGCAGATTTGAATGAATAGGTCCAGTACCAAGAATCAATTCTTTTGTAACTCAGAATCTGCAACTTGAGCCAGTCTGAATTTGGGGGGAGGGGGAGAGGAAGAAGTATGATCATATTATTTTTGCAATCCTAAACTGATATAGAAATAGGAAACCCAGAAAGGTATAAAATAAAATGAGAATTAAATTTATGCATATTTATCATCAATGTAGATGACAAACAGTCTTAAATTCATGATACTAGCAGTTTTAAAAATCAATGATGGGCCGGGTATGGTGGCTCATTCCTATAATCCCAGCACTTTAGGAGGCCAAGGTGGGCAGATCATCTGAGATCAGGAGTTCGAGACCAGCCTGGCCAACATGGTGAAACCCCATATTTAGTAAAAATACAAAAAAATTAGCCGGCTTTGGTGGAGCACACCTGTAATCCCAGTCACTTGGGAGGCTGAGACAGGAGAATCAATTGAACCCAGGAGGTGGAGGTTGCAGTCAGCTGAGATCACACCATAGCACTCCAGCCTGGGCTATAGAGCAAGATTCCATCTCAATAAAAACAAACAAATCAAAAAACAAGTAACAAAATCAATGATGGGCCAAGTGCAGTGACTCATACCTGTAATTCCGGCACTTTAGGAGGCTGAGGCAGGCAGATTGCTTGAGGCCAGGAATTCGAGACCGGCCTGGCCAATGTGGTGAAACCCCGTCTCTACTAAAAAATTCAAAAATTAGCTGGGCATGGTGGCGCACACCAGTATTCCCAGCTACTTGGAGCCTGAGGCAGGAGAATCGCTTGAACCTGGGATGCAGAGGCTGCAATGAGCTGAGATTTCCCCACTGCACTCCAGCCTGGGCAACAGAGCAAGACTCTGTCTAGAAAAAAAAAAAGTTACAATGTTATATCATAATTTCTGTAATCTTTGTGATAACTAGTATATTTTGCCAGTTTTTAAAGGCGTTTAATGTATTGAAGATCCAGTGGATTTGTGTTGTGATTTTAATTAAGGAAAAAAAAGAGCTTAATTTAGGCATGCATTTAACACTTAAATGTTTGGGAAAAAATATTTTCTTAAAAGCTTGTTTTACTTTATTAGTTATAAATGTACTGCATACACAGAGAAATGCTGACTGTTGACTAAAAGAATGCTAATTACTTCACAAATTTATGAGAAGGTCTTGCTGACCTTGTAGCATATCAAACGTGTCAAGTCGCTGCCAACGCAAGATTTCTGCAGTTCCTTTCTCCTAGAATGTGCTTCTCCAACCCTTGCTTGCCTATTTGTGTGTCTGTGTGCTTAATGACTCTTTTATCTTGGATTGTGAATTCCGTGACCATGGAAACAGTTTGCCATGGTCATCTTTATACCCCTGCAAAGGTTTCTGGTATTATCCCATTTACAGAAGGCAGGCTTGGAGAGTTTTAAGTAGCATGTCCAAGTTGCAGCGCTGGGGTAGAACCGAGGTCTCTCTTACTTGTGAGCCCATGAACATTATTGTGACACTGAGTTTAATAAACAGTGATCACTGATTGAATGCTGCTCGGGTCATCTGCTGTGTTGTGCAGACACAAAGTCACAGAATTATGGGACCTCCCAGAGGTTTCCTTGAAAAGAACATTTGGAGCAAAACTTTAAACACTAATCCTTTGAAGAGCCAAAATCATAGAGAACCCAATGCAAATACACATCTGTCATTTAGGCCTTAATCTAAATTATGCCCCTTGCTCTTTACAAAACTCCATGGACTGATAAGAAAATGAAGGCTGTGCAAAGTGATACTGCCCAGCTTTTTGCCTGGAAAGGCAGCATAGCATAGTTAGGAGTAGTGAAGAGTCCCTGAAAGGATTCTGGGTTCAGGCTGGCTGGGTTCAAATCTTCCAACTGCCACGTTTTAACTGGTGGCCCGGGGAAAGTTGTTTAAACTCTCTGCGTTCAGTTTACTCATCTCTAAAGGGGGCAAAACAAAGGCTCTACCATGAGGTTGTTCTGAGGATTGAATGAGATAATACACATAAAAAGCTTACAACATTGACGACATCTCTAAAAGTAGATAGCAAACGTTTGCTTCATATCTGATAATCTATGACAGACGCTCAACTCTTACTCGAACCCAGGACTTTAGACTTGAATTTCTTTTCCACCAGATCAGACTATACTGCACCATCCATTTTGGCTAGAATGTGCTAACATTTTTGCCCTGCAGGCACAATCTGCCCTCTGCATAGCTCTCTTCCTCGTTTCCATGGCTGCATTTCTTTTTCCTGCGTAATTGAAAACCCCAACTGCAGAGGCAGGTTTATTTATAGCTGAAAAATTAGTGTTATTTAGCTTGAGCTTTTCTGCAACCATCAGTCCATTACTGTAAGAACATCCACATTTACATTGCAACATCCTTCTGTTTTCCCAGTGCCCTGTAATTCTTAATTAGCTACTCAAAACAATGTTTATTGAATGTCTATAGAGAGAGAAACCTGATCCAGCCTTTTTACATCCAAAACCAGTATCTACCCAGAGCTCAGACTCTCACATACCAACCACTTCCTAGACAGCTCTGCTTGGAGGTTCCATAGCTTTTCAGATGTGGCCAAAGTGGAACTCACCATCTTCCCCTGGCCTGCCGTGGGTTCCTGGTTTTGCTGAAGGAAGCCACCGTTTCCCAGTCCCCCATGCCAGATACTGGGAGTTGTCCCAGATTCCCTTCACATACTACTACATCCCATCCACCACCAGGCTCCATCAGTCCTGTCTGCTAAACCCACGCCATCCCTCTCATCACCCCAACTCCCTACAAGGTAGTATCTCCTGGACTATTGAAAACCATCTTGGGGCTGGTCCTTCTTCCTTCAGTCTCCTTTTCCTCTAGTCCCCACTCACATTGCTGTTACATCGAAGTTTTGGATTCTGACCATGTTACACTCCCCTCCCCATCTGAAATCCTTCCATGTCTCCCATCATCCACAGGATGAAGGCCCTGCTCTAAGTCATGGCATAGGAGACCCTTCACACTCTGCCCCGCCTTCCTCACCAGATGCATCGCCTGTCATCCCACATAGCTTTTCTTCTTTTCTCTTTTCTTTTCTTTTATATTTATTTATTTATTTATTTGAGATGGAGTCTGGCTCTGTCGCCCTAGCTGGAGTATAGTGGCACGATCTCAGCTCACTGCAACCTCCACTTCCTGGGTTCAAGTGATTCTCCTGCCTCATCCTCCTGAGTAGCTGGGATTACAGGCACCTGCCACCACGCCTGGCTAATTTTTGTATTTTCAGTAGAGACGGGGTTTCGCCATGTTGGCCAAGTTTGTCTCAAATTCCTGACCTCAGGTGATCCGCCCACCTCGGCCTCCCAAAGTGCTGGGATTACAGGCATGAGCCACTGCACCCGGCCCCACATAGCTCTAATAGCAAGGTGACACTCTCTCGGGCCTCCATGCTCTTTCCATGTTGCCCTCAGCCTGGAATAGTTGTACCCTCCATGCCCAACCAGTGAACAGCTTCTCTTTCAAGACTAATCAAGAAAGCCCTTTCCAACCTCCCAGGCAGAATTCTGTGCTTCCTCTCCTATGTTCTTGTGGTTTCTGGTACATACTTCTATCATAGTGCCCATTCCATTACTCAGCTGTTTACCTATTGTCTCCCCGGCCAGACTGAGCATCTCTCAGATGCTCTATTTGTCTTGGTATCCCCAGTATTTGCTATACAAGAGGTGTCCAATAAATGCTCATGAAATACATGATTGTGGTGGTGAGAGCCAGGCCTGACAGGGGTCTCCTGATTGGCAGTGGCCCTTCTCCCATGCCACACTTCCCTAGGCAGTCTTGGCTGACCTTCCCTGGGCAGTGACACTTCCTGGTGTCCACAGTGAGAGGATGGTGACAGCTGAGTGTCTTAACTTGGGTCTTAACCTTACTGTGCACACACCTGTGCCAAGCATGGCTCCCTAGAGGGTAGCCTTAAGAGCAAGATGAAACAACCCTGGGTGTAAATGCACCTGGCAGAGAAACTAGCCCCATTGTGACCCAGTTTGTCAGAGTGGATCCCTGTTGCAGAAGGGATGTGCTGTGTTTGGGAGCTGACAGATTCCAGTCAAAATGGAAGGACCTAAATGAATTTAGATTCCACCTTTGACCTAGCCTGGATACAGTGGCTCATGCTTATAATTTCAGCACTTTGGGAGGCCAAGGCAGGCAGATCACTTGAGATCAGGAGTTCAAGACCAGCCTGGCCAATATGGCGAAACCCCACCTGTACTAAAAATATAAAAATTAGCCGGGCATAGTGGCGGGCGCCTGTAATCCCAGATACTCGGGAGGCTGAGACAGGAAAATCACTTGAACCTGGGAGGTGGAGGTTGCAGTGAGCCGAGATCACACCACTGCATTCCAGCCTGGGCGACAGAGAGACTCTGTCTCAAAAATAAAAATAAAAATAAAGAAAAAAAAGATTCTACCTTTAACCTAAATCCAGTGTAGTAATGGCCAAGATAAGTACAAGCTCAAGAGTTAAGCGTCTGGAGAAAAGAGAACTGTATTTAACTTACCTTAGGTTGTAAGCCCCTCAGCAGAGGGGAGTGGGTCACCTTTTTGATGAGAATACATGTTTTAAGATAAAAATTAAAACCACTTCTGGCCAGGCACGATGGCTCACGCCTGTAATCCCAGAACTTTGGGAAGCCAAGTCGGGCATATCACAAGGTCAGGAGTTCGAGACCAGCCTGGCCAATATGGTGAAACCCCGTCTCTACTAAAAATACAAACATTAGCTGGGCGTGGTGGTGGGCACCTGTAGTCCCAGCTACATGGGAGGCTGAGGCAGGACAATCGCTTGAACCCGGGAGGCAGAGGCTGCAGTGAGCCAAGATCTGGCCGCTGCACTCCAGCCTGGGTGACAAAGCAAGACTCCGTCTCAAAAAACAAAAACAAAAACAAAAATATTTCCTAGTTTCCCAGCAGAAGGAGGCACTGAGAGGTGAGTTCTGATCAGAACAGTGCTGCAAAATCCACTCATCCTGCAAATATTTACTGAATGCTGGGCAGAGAGTTCACAAGAGTTAACTACACATCATCTTGTCCTTCAAGGTGATTATGGAATATTTAGAGGAAAAAGACAAATTTCTAACAAAAGGTGAATAACAATAACAATAAAAGTTAAATAAGTAATGCAAGCAAGAAGACTATTTCTTTTTTTTATTTTCTTTTTCTTTTTTTTTTTTTTTTAAGAGAAGTCTCGCTCTTGTCCCCCAGGCTGGAGTGCAATGGCGCAATCTCAGCTCATGGCAACCTCTGCCTTCCGGGTTCAAACGATTCTCCTGCCTCAGCCTCCCAAGTAGCTGGGATTACAGGCGACTGCCACCAGGCCCGGCTAATTTTTTTGTATTTTTAGTAGAGATGGGGTTTCACCATGTTGGCCAGGCTGGTCTCTATCTCCTGACCTCGTGATCCGCCCGCCTCGGCCTCCCAAAGTGCTGGGATTACAGGCGTGAGCCACCGCGCCCCGCCCAGGGGTCTGTCATTTTAAAGGACCAGTGGTCAGAACCATAAGCCACATACATGGAATGCAGGATATTGGTTCAGAAGTTTGAAGACAGAACAAGCTCTCCACCATCCACAGCGGAAGGTTCCTGCCTTCCTGTCCCACTTTCTGTGAGGAAATGCGTCTGTTCCTCTGGAGCTCCTGATTTTCAAAGCTTCTCGCCTGAGCTTTGATGAAGTCTGGGGGAGCCAGTGTCAAAGGCAACACACTCTAGTCACCTGCGATCGTTACCCAAGGAGCCTGCTGCTGACTTCAAGTCACTTCATTTTTTTAATTGCAAAAGACAACCACTAGGGGGCCTAGGAGCGAGACGCAGAGCTCCGATTCCATTTATCAGGCAAAATGCCTTTCCTTCTTGCTGAAAAACGCAGTCAAGGTCAACAAAATACACACCCTGGGCTGAGAACAATACCTTCTGCACCTTCTGCAAACCCTTAGTGAGGAACGCATCTCCCTTGAGGCTAAAAAATTCTTAACTCAGCCCATCCTCCACAGTCATCAGGCTGGGCCAAGGGTTTCTTAGCCCTGATTCCATTTTTCAGTGTTTCCTTCTGATTAAAAGCCCTTTAGCACAGCAGGATTGTCTATAATAATAGTAAATGACTCACATGATGATGAGGCAATCTTTTCACATCCTGAGTTACAATCCATCTTGTAAAGCCTTGCAGTGGCCTGAATTACAGCCCTGGATTCTCAGCAAAGGCACAGAGTGGGGATTTTTGCTTAATCCTCTCTCCCCTCTCAGTTTCCCACACCTCATGCAGAGGCTTGAATGTCTAATGCACTGTACCTACCTATGGCAATCCTCATTAAAATCAATCACTCATTTG
>NW_012102599.1:3221499-3222552 GCF_000951045.1 Mandrillus leucophaeus | reverse complement strand
TAGTAGAGATGGGGTTTCACCATGTTGGCCAGGCTGGTCTCAAACTCCTGACCTCAGGTGATCCGCCCACCTCGTCCTCCCAAAGTGCTGGGATTACAGGCGTGAGCCACCGCACCCAACCCCCTCCTTTTTTTTTTTCGACAAGGTCTTGCTTTGTCACCCACTACAGTACAGTGGTGCAATCTGAGCTCATTGCAACCTGCCTCCTGGACTCAAGCAATCCTCCCACCTCAGCCTCCAGAGAGCTGGGACCACAGGCACTGCCACCACATCCAACTACTTTTTTTTTTTTTTTTTTTTTTAATATTTTTAGTGGAGACAGGGATTTCACCATGTTGCCCGGACTAGTCTTGAACTCCTGAGCTCAAGCGATCTGCCCACATCAGCCTCCCACAGTGCTGGGATTATAGGCGTGAGCCACTGCAACCTGCCAACTCTTCCTTAAAGGCGTGACTCACTGCCAAATGAGAGGTTTGAACCAGAAGTTCAGAGAAGGGAAAGAGGGTTGGGCCTCCAGGGTGGACTGATCCATAGGAGGCAGAGACCAAAAACGAGACTCTCACTTGACAGACTGAACCAGCAAGATGGAGTGCATGGTGAAGGCGTGGGGGTGCATCTTGAGAGAAAGAAAGCCTTTGGAATTTGGGACTGGAGTTCATCTGTTCTGTCATTTATTAGTGAGAGATCTCAGGCATTTTTAAAAAATCTTCTCTGCACCTCAGTTTCCTCATGGGTGAAAGGAATAATATTATCTACCCCACTGGGCTCCATGTATCATTCAGACCACAAGCATCTGTGGAGTCTACTTATACTAAGCCCTTTTGATAAGCCCTGGAGTACAAGATGAAAACAGAAGGGCCTGCCCTCAAGAGCTGCCAGATAAGGAGGGGCAGTCAATGTTGGTCCCCCTCTTCATTTACCTTCCAGGGGTCTGTCGTGCATATGTGTGTGTGTGTGTGTGTGTGATGGAGTCTTGCTCTGTCGCCCAGGCTGGAGTGCAGTGGCACGATCTCAGCTCACTGCAAGCTCCACCTCCCGGGTTCAAGCAATTCT
>NW_012102599.1:3191142-3220328 GCF_000951045.1 Mandrillus leucophaeus | reverse complement strand
AGAGAAAGAAAGAAAGAAAGAAAATTCTCAGGCCCCTAGGGGCCTATGAGGTCACAGTAACTCAAGTCCCCTTGACCAAAACTGGGTGGCAAAGCTTGTTTTTCCTTAGCAGGAGTCTGCTTTTGCAAAGGTTCATCTCTCACATTTTCTGAGACACTCACGTACACTCCAGCAACAATGGAAATGAACATAATTTCCCAAGCAGGTTGCCTAGAAACCACTCCTGTGTTTCTGAAACTAATTTAAACATGAAAATTCAGCTCCTGACTCATGCCAGAAATGCACGTCATAATTTTCTCAGTATTTTACTTTCTTTTTCTCTCACATTACAAAATAATGCATGCTCATTGCAGAAAGAAATGAAAAGAATATGAAAATATAGAGGTCCAGAAAGTAAAGAATCTCCTGCAATCTCACTATCAGAGGCAACTTCTGTTGTCATTTGGGAATATTTTCTTCTAGGCTTTTTTTTTTTTCCCTATGCATTTTTAACATCATGGAGATTAATAAAGATTTTACACTGAGATTAATACTGAATTTAATTATCATATTTCAGCATTTCTCCATCTGGTGAAATTTTCAGAAACTTGATTTTTAAAAGACTGATTTTTAAGACTGCATGATTTTTAAAAGACTGCATTATATTATAATTATATAATTATAATTATATTATATTCATTTTCCCAATATTAACCATAAATGCTAGATGTTTAGGTTATTTCTAATTTTTCACCATTATAATGTCACAATGATCAACTTAGTACAAAATAGTTATTATATCTTTATTTCTTCAGGATAAAATCATAAAAGGAGTTTCAAAGAGGATAAACATCTTAAACTTTTTAAATATTGAACTGATACATGTTTATGTTTTTTTAAATTAAACAGTACATTAAAAACAAATTTCTTTCTCCACTCTCTACAGGTAACCCCTGTTTCTGTGAATACAGAGCACATGTGTATCATTTGTCTGTTTGACACTGTACATTGTTCTATCACTTGCTTTTTTGACTTATTGTGTCTCAGACATCTTTCCATATCAATTCAAATTGATCTATTCTTTTTAGAACTTGCAGAATATTCCATGAGATGATGTATTATCTTAATGCACTGGATACATATGCAATGAGCTGGGGTCCCTAGCAATGGGTCTGAATCTATACTGTTCCATCCACACCATACCCTTCCTGGGAGGGAACAGATGATGGCAAAGGTAACCACCTTATCTGGCTGGAATTAGTATTATATTCTAACCCAAAGGTCTCCAAACTTTTCTGATCTCTCCATTTACTGATTCAAATTTTGAGCATGCCCCCATTTATGTATTTTTTAAATTTATAGATTACATACAGATATGACTTTATGAAAATAGAGTCACGTGCTACAAAACATTTCAGTCAATGTCAAGTGACCACATATACTGTGATCCCATATACTGTGTAACCATCATGTTACAATTGCCTACAATATTCAGTACGATAACATACTGTCAAGCTGATAGCCTGGGAACAAAGGCTATACCATTTAGGTTTGCGTAAGTACTCTTTATGACGTCCACATGATGATGAAATCACCTAACAATGCATTTCCTCACAAAATGTCCACATCGTTAAATGACACATGACGGAATTATTGTTCATATCACAGGACAGACACAAAAAAGTGAATACCCATTTTGAATTAAAGATGAAATAAATCTATTAAATTATTTATTTCTATAATAAATTCTATACAATATAATAAAATATTTTTGCTCTTTTTGGCAAGCGCAATGTGATTGAATATGTTTCATTATATTTTAAAATATTGGTTTAACATCTTGTATTACAGTTATTCTGGGGTCTGATTTTAAATTCAGCATATTTTAATCATCAATGTAAGGTTTCCATTGCAGGAAGAGACCCCTCACAAATATACGTAGATCTAAACAAAGAAGAGTTTTGTTCACCATTCTTACAGTCTCACCGACCAAAAATGCAGTAGTTTGGAAATTCACCGTCACTTGCGGTATTCAGTCTATCTTTGATCTGTAGTTACTTTGTAGAAATCTTTTGAAGCTAAGTATCCATTTTATGCACTTTAGCTTAATTAAAATTAGATTATATGCTCCCTGAATCCACTTACCCAGGCCCACGTCCCAAAGCAGACTCTCAATCTCCCACTTCAAGTCTGCATCTCCCTCCACTTCTCCATCCCAGTTACTGACAACTCCAGGCTCCGGTTGCTCGGGCCGGAAAACTTGGGTCTCTCCCTTGCCTCTTCCCTTTCTCTCCACTACACATGGAATTAATCAGAAAATCCTAATAGCTCTACCTTCAAGACATATCCAGAATCTGAATGCCCCCTGTCCCTTTTCCTGTCACCGTCCTGGTCTAAGCCACCATCTTCTCTCACCTGAATTATCGCAGTGACAGCCTGACCATGTGGCCGGTTCCTGCCCATTCCCCTCCATGGTCTCTGCACCACAGCAGCGTGTGTGGGCCCTTTAAGAGTTGTACTCTTTTTAATTATTTTTTATTAGGAAAAGATTTAAACTCACAGAAAGTTACAAGAATAAAAATACTACCAAAAAATCCTGTTCCCTTACACCATAGCCACCTATAGTTAGCATTTTGCATGTCTTTTATCTACCTACCCAGCTCTCTCTCTCTCTCCTCTCTAAATACTAATATTTCACGGCCCTTTACTCCTAAACACTTCAGTGTGTATTTCCTAAGAATATTATCTTCCATAACCATAGTACAGTTACCAACCTCAGTAAATGTAACATTGATAAGGCCGGGCGTAGTGGCTTAGGCCTGTAATCCGAGCACTTTGGGAGGCCGAGGCGGGTGGATCACTTGAGGCCAGGAGTTCAAGATCAGCCTGGACAGCAGGGTGAAATCCCATCTCTACTAAAAATACAAAAATTAGCTGAGCATGGTGGCACATGTCTATAATCCTAGCTACTCGGGAGGCTGAGGCAGGAGAATCGCTTGAACTCAGAAGGCAGAGGTTGGAGTGAGCCGAGATTGTGCCCCTGCACTCCAGCCTGGGCAACAGAGCGAGACTCTACATTTAAAAAAAAAAAAAAATTGATATAGTAATTTTATCTAGCCTACCATCTGTTTTCTCGTTTTCTAGTTGACCCAATGATGTCCTATATATCATTTTTTTCCCTTTTAGTATAGAATACAGTCTAAGGTCAGGGTTACATATTGTATTTAGCAGCCATGACTGTTGTCTACTTTAATTTGGAAGATTTTACACTGCCTTTCTTTGTCTTTTACGATACTATCATTTTTGGAGAATACTAGTCCCCTCTTTTCTATTTTTAAATAGAATTTTCTCATTTGGGGTTTTTTGATGTTTCCCATCACTAAATTCAGGTTATGTGTTCCTGGACAGAACATTAAATAAGTGATACTATGTCCTTTTTGGAGCATCACATCTGGAGGCACACAAGGTCCATCTGCCCTTTATTGGTGACATAAATTTTGATCACCCAATCAACATGTTGTTTGACTTCTCCACTGTAGAATTACTATTTTTTCTCTTGTAACCAATAAACAATCTGTAAATAGGTACTTTAAAATCATGCAAATATGCTGCTCCTCATCAGAATTTCCAATTCAATGTAGCAACTATTAATGATTCTTGCCTGAGTTAGTTTTCACTTGGATGGTGACAAATGGTGATTTTCCAACTCCAGCTCACCCTGCACATTTGCCAGTTAGCATTTTGCAGCATTCTACTGTGAGCAAGATCCCTCCACCTCCTCCTTATCTATTTATTATCAGTATGCACATGTGGATTTCAATTTTTCCTCCCTTGCCCCTTTTTTTTTTTGAGACAGAGTCTCCCTCTGTCACCTAGGCTGGAGTGCAGTGGCACAATTACAGCTCACGGCAGCCTCGACCTCCCAGGCTCAAGTGATCTTCCCACCTCAGCCCCCCAAGTAGCTGGGACTACAAGCATGCACCACAACACCTGCCTAATGTTTTAAATTGTATGTAGAGATGGGGTCTAGTGATATAGCCCAGGCTAGGGATTCCTATTTTTCCATAGTTCCACATCCCACTGCTGTCCTTAATTACTTTGGTGCTCAAATTGTGTCCGATTTGGCCAGGGGTGGCCCCTTCACACCAGCTCCTGCGTCCCTGCTTTAAAATCAGATCACATAACTCCTCTGCTCTGAAGCTTCTAGCCTGGCTGCCTCTCCAGATGAATTGACATTTCTAGCTCTGGTTTCAGAGCATTCAAAGAAATACCACGCTGCCCTAGACAGTCTTACGATATAAGGAAGGATTCACCCTGAAATGCTCTCAAGTATAAGGTCTCTGTTAAAGATAACACGGGGCCTGTGTGTACACTGGCCCAATTACTAAACCCTCCCAGGGCCAGACACTGTGCACTGGGCGTCAGGCCCAAGTTAGAAAGAGTGCTGCCAGCACACAGGCTAGTTGGGAAGGCTGATGTCTAAATGCACACAGCCAAGAGAGGCAACGTGGTTAAGAGCACATACTCCCAAGCCAGTCTGGCTGGATTAGAACCCAGTTCTTTCGCCTCATAGCTGTATGACGTTGACAAGTTACCTAACATGGCTGTGCCTCAGTTTTCTTCAGCTGCAAATTGGGGATAATTATGGTACATCTCTTTCTTTTTTCTTTTCTTATCTTTTCTTTTTTTTTCTTTTTGAGACAGAGTCTCGTTCTTGTTGTCCATGCTGGAGTGCAGTGGCACAATCTTGGCTCACTGCAACCTCTGCCTCCTGGGTTCAAGTGATTCTCCTGCCTCAGCCTTCCAAGTAGCTAGGGTTACAGGCGCACACCACGACACCCAGCTAATTTTCGTATTTTTCGTAGAGATGCGGTTTCACCATGTTGGCCAGGCTAGTGTCGAACTCCTGACCTCAGGAGATTCACCCATCTCAGCCTCCCAAAGTGCTGGGATTACAGGCATGAGCCACCATGACTGGCCAGCCAACATATTTAAATCAGTGTCTGACGCACAGTAACATCTCAATAAGGGTAGGCTGTTGCAAAAATAAAGTCTGGTAAGTAGCTGGGCTGTCAAAAGGAAGGAGTTGTCCTCCTGGAAGTTTTGAAGGAAGTAACAAGTGAGCTACACTAGCAAGAGGAAAAGAAGAAGGATTTCCAGACAGATGGGGGACCTCTGGCCATGGAGGCAGCATTATGTTTACTTAATGAATATTTCTTATTCACACACTTTTTGTTTTGACTCTGTCTCCCCTCCCCTCCAACTTCTTGTTTTCCTCATTTCTTTATTATATAAAAGAATGAACCTATGGCCTTGTATGATGGCTCACGCCTATAATCCCAGCACTTTAGGAGGCCAAGGCGGGTAGATCACTTGAGGCCAGAAGTTTGAGACCAACCTGGCCAACATGGTGAAAACCCTGTCTCTACTAAAAATACAAAAATCCGCCAGTCTTAGTGGCACATGCCTGTAGTCCCAGCTACTTGGGAGGCTGAGGCAGGAGAATCACTTGAACCCAAGAGGTGGAGATTACAGTGAGCTGAGATCACTGCACTCCAGCCTGGGAGACAGAGTGAGACTCTGTCTCAAAAAAAAAAAAAAAAAAGAATGAACTTACCAAAGTACACCATATCCTGTGACACAGTGACAGCATATCACAGTGTTATATCTCTTCTAATCTTTTATTTCAGCTCAGACAGAATAAGCTCTCTGCCCTTCTGATCTTGCGTCCCCAGGCTCTACATGTCCTCACCAGGCCTGTCTTGATTTTTTCCAGGCCTAAGCATTGGGAAACTGGGGAGCCAGTCCAGGGCCTGGCTTGGGCTGATGCAGAGATAAGGCAAGAGTCATAAACTCAAATGCAGGAAAGTACCGAAATGAGTGAAAAGGCAAATAATAAAACAACAGCAAGCAATGGGGACTATGGGAGCTGGTGCACTCATGACCAACTCAAGGCATTCAGATTCATTTTTTGAAAACACTGCACTGGCAAGGATGCTATTAAAAGTAATTAACAACTGGTATTACATGGCACTGACCCATCAGAACAGAGAGCCGCATAAACAGCCAGCAGTGGTGTGGACCAGCTGAATGTCAGCCCCATACTCTGGCCAAGTCAGACTTCCTGAGTTGAGACTCCGGAGCTACCCAGCTGGTCTCCAGGTTGCTACCTCTGCCCTAGTCAAAGTCAGAACAGGAACAGCAGGTCTCAAAACCAGAGTCATAAGTAGCACCAAGCACAGTTCCTGCACACAGTAGGTGCTCAGCAAGTATATGTTGAACAAAGAGGCAGCATGGTTAGAATCATGGGCTCTGTAACTGGATGCATCAGTCGGAGTCCTGGCTATGCTATGAACTGGCCATGTGGCCTTGAACAATTGACTAAACTCTGTGCTTCAGTTGCATTAGTTATGAAGTGGGAATAATAGTAGACACGAGAGTATATTAGAAGATACATGCCAGCCGGGCACAGTGGCTCACACCTATAATTCTAGTACTTTGGGAGACCACGGTGGGCAGATCACTCGAGGTCAGGAGTTTGAGACCAGTTTGGCCAACGTGGCAAAACCCCGTCTCTACTAAAAATACAAAATTAGCTGGGTGTGGTGGTATATGCCTGTAGTCCCAGCTACTCGGGAGGCTGAGGCAGGAGAATCACTTGAACCCAGGAGGTGGAGGCTGCAGTGAGCCAAGCAAGATCGCACCACCACACTTCAGCCTGAGCAGCAGAATGAGACTCCATCTCAAAAAAAAAAAAAACAAAAAACAAAAAGATACATACTAGCACAGTGCCTGGCACATAGCAAGCACTCAAACATTAACTATCAATATTGGCTGTAGTGCATTCAATAAACAAGTGTGCTGGGCACCCATGCCAAAGTGGGCAGTCCTCAAAGCTGATGTGGAGGATCTAGGCCACTAGTCACGCAGAAGAAGGCCAAAACGTTGGGCAGCCCCAGGAAGGAAATTGCTAAATGAAGCCAGACAGTTTATTTTGTTCTGTTTTGTTTTGTTTTAACCAGAGCTCCAGATACACTCTGTCTTGCTCCAGAGCTTTCTGGATCCCTTCTCCTTTGATTCAGGCTTGGTCTGCCTGATGCTGAAAGTCATCCTAGGAAGAGGGAAGATGGTACCCCGGATGCGACTACCAGGCGTACCTGTCCTCGTCACAAGGCCAGTTTCCGGGAAGTCTCTGTCAAAACAGGAGCAAGGCTCAGCTTGGGATGGAGACGTGCCACCCAGTGCCCTATTTCCTAGTTGGATGTTTGATTTGTCCTCTTCCTGCCACCACCCAGCTCAGCCACTGTATCACACAGAACTAGAAAAGTCACATCTTGTAGCCATGGTGACCAACTAGCACACAGGTTCGCTCTCTGGCCGCAAGCAGCAGACAAGGTAGCTTTTCTGTTTGCAGTTTAGCTGTTTATTAAGGCCCAGATGCTAGGGTTTGCTGGCTATCTGTAAGGAACTGAGCAATTGCAGGTTATATTTTTCTTTCTTGGGTGTGGTTGGGGGTGTTTTTTCAAACATGGTGTGTCTTAGCAACTGAAAGGAACTGTAAGAGGGCTCCTTTGGTTTGCGGCTAATCCAGGTTTCTTGGGATCCCCATTTCCTCGAGATTAGCGTGCTCACAGCTGATACCCTCTTTATCAACTGGCTCCATATGCTTCCTGTCCCCGCAGTTTGAGATGGGTGAAGGCAGCTGCTACTGCTGGGTATAAACAGAGACTTCACAACCGCGAGGGTCTTTGCCGGTCCCTTCAGACCTTCTGCTTCCAAAGCTCAATGGGAACATAAAGTGGATCTCCCAGCCAAAGACTCTATTTCTAGCCAACAGAAAGGAGTTTTGCAAGGTTAAAAGGATAACTGGGAGCCAGAAATTTGTTATCTACTTTTTTTTTTTTTTGAGATGAAGTTTCACTCTTGTTGCACAGACCGGAGTGCCGTGGTGCAATCTCAGCTCACTGCAACTTCCGGATTTAAGTGATTCTCCTGCCTTAGCCTCCCGAGTAGCTGGGACTACAGGCGCATGCCACCATGCGCGGCTAATTTTTTTTTTTTTGGTAGACATGGGGTTTCACCATGTTAGCCAGGACGGTCTCTATCTCCTGACCTTGTAATCCGCCCCCACCTGGCCTCCCAAAGTTCTGGGATTACAGGCGTGAGCCACCTCGCCCAGCAAGTTATATATGTTCTTAATTATCCACTACATTTAATGTTCACGATTGGAAGGAAAAAAAAATACATTCGTTTTCTATTTAACTGCTGATGCCATAACAGAAGTATATAAAGTCATAATTGTAGAGCAGGAAGTAACCTCATTTGAGAGAAACTGAGCTCTGGAATGTTCGGTAGCTCTCTCAAGGGCATGGCAGCGGCGAAAGGCAGAGCCAGACTACAATCTCCGCATCCTGGCCGAGGCTTAGAGCATTAGCCCTTGTTCCAGCAGGATTTCCTCGATGGCAGGAGAGAAACGCTGGAGCTTCTTTTTAGTTCTGGGATCTGATCCTTCTTGGGTCTGAACATTTTTCACAACCCCAGCCATCGGCTTATAGAGGAGATTGCTGATTGTCTCCAAAATCCGTTCTCTAATTCTTCAGTAATAAAATGTCAAATGTTACCAGGGCCCATGCTTGCTCTGCCTCACTCCCCAGTATACCTGACAGTGAGCTCATGTCTGAGGCCTGGTCAGCAGGATGTAAGGGAGAGTGATGAGCACTTACCTGTTTTTTTTTTCCTTTTTTCTTTTCTTTTCTTTCTTTTTTTTTTTTTTTTGAGACAGAGTCTCGCTTTATTGCCGGGGACTGGAGTGCAGTGGCACGATCTCAGCTCACTGCAACCTCTGTCTTCCAGGTTCAAGTGATTCTCCTGCCTCAGCCTCCCGAGTAGCTGGGACTGCAGGTACGTGTTACCACGCCTGGCTAATTTTTGTATTTTGAGTACAGATGCGGTTTCACTATGTTGTCCAGGCTGGTCTCAAACTCCTGCTCTCTGGTGATCCTCCCACTTTGGCCTCTGAAAGTGCTGAGATTACAGGCATGAGCCACCGCACCTAGCCGGTGAGCACTTTAAAGAGCTAGAGCATACCCTTCTCTGGTCCTTTCCTCCTGACCAGTGACTGAAACGCTGAGCCAACCTTGGGGCTGGAGCAGCCATTTTGGGCCACGAGGTAGAAGCCATGTGTTGAAGAGAATGGAACAAGAAGAAAGAAACCTGGTGATCAGGGAGCCTCTATAACAGTCTTGGGTTGTCTCTGTTTACATGAGAGGTAAATAAATTTTTATTTTTTATTTATTTAGTTTTTTGAGATGCAGTATCGCTCTGTCACCCAGGCTGGAGTGCAGTGGCACGATCTCAGCTCACTGCAACCTCCACCTAAGTGATTCTCTTGCCTCAGCCTCCTGAGTAACTGGGACTAGGGGTACCCACCACCAGGCCTGGCTAATTTTTGTATTTTTGGTAGAGATGGGCTTTCACCATGTTGACCAGGCTGGTCTCGAACTCCTGGTCTCAAGTGATCCGCCCACCCCAGCCTCCCAAAGTGCTGGGATTGCAGGCGTGAGCTATCGCACCCAGCCTTTATTATACCCAGTGGTTTAACAAAAGCCACTGATATTTGGGGTTTTCGGTTATAAGTATAATGTATAATAATGCCGTTCGAACACAAAGTGAAACTATTTGAAAGTTTCATGTAGAATTGGCTGGGAAGAAAGGCAATTCATTCCCTTTGAAGGATTTCATTCCTGGGATGTGGCTGCCTGCTTAAAGAGCAGGTTCCGTTCTGTAGAGAAAGCTGAGAGACAAGGAAAGACCCTCATCTCAAAAATATAGCCACTTCACTTCCTGCTGACTTGAGTTTATTTGGTTAAACTGGTTTCTCTTTTAAAACAAATGTCCCCTCAGTAAGCTAAGCTCATTTGTTGCTCACACCTGAGAACCAGAGCATCCTCTGCTGATTAGTAAGGAGTTTGGGGGAAGGGGAGTTGCGACTAGGCTGCAGGAGGAAGTGACACTTGGGGGAGGATAGGCCAAGGTTGGTGGGATTGATGGGACCCAGAAAGTCCCTGAAAGCAGGGAAACAAAGAAGTGGGAGAAGGGCCAGAGAG
Organism: Mandrillus leucophaeus; assembly: GCF_000951045.1. Classification (NCBI taxonomy): domain Eukaryota; kingdom Metazoa; phylum Chordata; class Mammalia; order Primates; family Cercopithecidae; genus Mandrillus; species Mandrillus leucophaeus. The sequence goes on along the minus strand of NW_012102599.1, from coordinate 3,210,243 downwards.
GGTGGTGCACATGCTCTAAATCGCACTGGCTCTGCTTTGACTTAGTCTCAAGACACTGGGAACAGCCCGTGACCACGAGAGGGCAGCAGCACAAGATGAAATTACAGGGACTCTTCACAGGGCTGCTAGCTTCAGGTCCCGGGGAGAGCCAGCCTTCCCATCCAACCCGGGTCTCCCTGGTTTTCTTTATCCAAAGTCAACCAGGGTGGAAGACATCAACCGCAGTGGGCAGGGCCTACTTTCATACACATTCGTTCAGGGATCCCTGGTGGTGGTCGTTCCCTGTCTCTAGTCCACTGATGCCATCTCTATCACACATTTAACATGGTACTAAAATAGTCTTTAACGTGGGTTATATATGTTTTTTACCTAGCCATACCCTAAGCAATCAGACCGGTGAAATGATGATTTTGGTGTGCTAGTGTGTGTATGTTATAATTATTACATTAGAGTATCTATATCACCAGAAAATCACCTCACTATCACCTATAGTATGTATATCACACTTGGAAAAACATTGCATTATTTCATTAAATTCCCACCAATGACCCAATGAAGAAGGTGATATTATTCTCCCCATTTTCTAGATGAGGAAACCGAGGCTCAGAGAGGTTAAATATCTTCCTCAAGAATTTTCGCCAAAGAAGTGGTCCTTGCTTTCTTCCGAGGAGAAAGGAGCAGAGATACCTAAAGATGCCTGACTCACAGTTCCACACGAGTATGCCCCCTGCGGCTCACTTCCTCTCTTCTTTGTCTTCAATTTCTAAGAATGTCTTCTTTTCACTAAAACAAAACACTACAGAATGCATTTTGCATGAATAAAGGCTGCCAGCTCCGTGGCAGAAATAACATTCCTTTTGGGAATGTTTATCACTTCTAAAATGATGACAAAGAAATTCAACAGTTTGTATTTCTGGACGAACTAGGGGAGAAGAGGAAATAAAGTTTCTGCAGAGTATCACAACACACCTACAGGAAGCTGAGCAAAGTAGGCTAATCGCACTGGGCCCGGAGGACGGCTGGTAACAGAAACCTTGACGTTTATCTGAAATGACTACTCATCCCTGGGCACCACGGTGACAGGTGTGATAGGAAGAGAAAACCCTAGACTCTGCCGCTCACCCACTGTGGGCTCTTGGTCAAGCCACTTCTCTCTGAGCTTCAATTCCCCCGCCTGTAAGAGGATAACAATTCCGGTCTCAGGGGGTCATCACAGCAACAAAGGAGGAACCTGTAAATTAGTGCCAAAACACCCCACTTATTACTACTGTTTTTAAATAATTGTGAGATTAAAAAGGGCCTTCATGTTCAGAGCCCAATCAGCTTAAAGTGAATTGTAGCACTTGGCAAATACTGCCTTTTCTGCTTGGAAACGTCACTTAAAAAAAAGAGAGAGAGGTCAAAGAGCGATTCCTAAAGCAAAAGAAAATTGCTAAACTTTGAACTATTCCTGACCCCAAAGTCCTCCTTCAGACCATGTTTCCCCTTTTTCTCTTGTATCTAGCCCAACATGTATAAATCCTTGCTTCTACCCGAGGGCCACACAGAGGAACGGACAGACAGGAAGAGTCTTTGCCAGATTAGTTTCACTTCCTCCCAGGCACCCCATGGTCACAGCCATGGAGAATTGTTTTCTGTGGTGCTGAGGGCTACATTTTCGTTTTAATCAGCGCAAGATAGGCGAGATACTTAAGTCAGAGAACTTGATGATGTAATGAATTTGCCAGCTGCCAACTACACTAGGACCTCATCACATTTCTTTGTTTTCCTTTCTAACCCCAAATCTAGCAGGCATCCCTGTTTTCATTAACAAAGCCTCCTATTAGCACCATTGTTCCCTAACTACCATCAGACATCACAGGGAGAAGTTCTGTTTCGAGAACAGTAGAGCAAAAAGACAGGAAGAAAACAAGTGCCTAACATCATGCAGCCCACATACCAGCTCTGGATGGCTTATGTATGATGAAATCTCCAAAATGCCTTCCGGAAACCAGATGTCGCTGTCCTTTCTGGAACCACCGCCATCCCCTGTAACTCAGTAAGCCTCATCTCCAACTTCATCCTGCTGTAACTCGTGCACAAACGTAAGTCTGTAGAACCACAATGCCTTGGAGACATCATTCTCTTTGCCTTGTCAACATTTCTGTTTTACATCCCTCCCTGCTTCTGTCTAGAGGATGGTACTCAGTCACCTGAGACTCATCTTGTAGATAGAGCTTGATGGATCACAGGGAGAGGGCGTCACTCCTGCTGCAGTCTGAATGCACACACCTGGGGGCCATCTGCCCAACCTTCCACCACTGAAGTTCAAACAGCCGCATCTTAGACAACTCCTCCATTTCTAATCAGCCCAGCATAGAGGGCGTTCGCAGCTGTCAGACACCCATCAATGGCTGAGAGAGAAAGAAATATATTAAAAGATCTGTTAGCAGTCACTTTGTGTCCAACAGAACTCCTGTTTGTCTTATGTCTAAAAAGCTGGCCATGGACTTTCAACAGGATTTCACTGATGCTATTAGAAAATATTTTACCACTAAATGAAAATAAAGATAAACTGCCTTTCTGAAGATGCAAAAGGTAAGAGATAATAAATAAAAATGCAAGTTGATCCAATTTCACTTGATGTTTGATGACATTCAGCAGCCCTGAACATTGGTTTGGGAATTATTTTCTCCTTTGATGTTGCAGAACAGTGCGAATGGGCATAGAGGCCATTTATGTAAAAGAAGAACCTGAGGACGTAGGGGAAAACAAAAAAATTTGCCAGGGATGGGAAAAGCACACCCATTTAATTGTGCAGAAACCTAATGCCAGTGTCTGGCTAGCTTTTAAGCAGTAATTCCTTCTCTATCCCTTATATCTACCAGTTACTCTGCAAGATTCTTCAGTGTAAAGAGCACTGTAAAATGTATTTTTCAGATTTATCTCGTCTTTTTGCCAGATCAGCCCACCCCATACATATCTGCCAGCTGCCTCTTGCACAATCCTTCAGAGCCCACAGGGCTGCACTGTGGGCCCTCAGATGATCTGATGCAGGTATAGAACCCCTCCCCAACGTTCTTTTCTTGCTAGCTTGCCTCCGTTACAAACTGTCCTCCCCACTCAGATATTTTCTATCCTGGTAGTTTTTGCTTATTTGTTCAAGACAGGGTCTCACTCTGTCACCCAGCCTGGAGTGCAGTGGTGCAGTTATAGTTCACTGCAGCCTCGACCTCCTGGGCTCAAGTGATTCTCCTTCCTCGGCCTCCCAAAGTGCTGGGATTACAGGCGTGAGCCACCACACCTGGCTTCCCCAGCAGTTTTGACCATGATCTCATTTGCCTCCTTCTCCTGAGCAGGCCAACAGTAGAGCATCCAAGATGCTACATAATATGGAATAAACATAGGTCATTAGATTTAAATCAAAATTCTGACTTTTTACTTCCTAGCAAATGCAAACTTTGTTGAGTTCCTTAACTTTTCTTAGCATTTCTGCTTTAAAAAAAAAGTTGTTATAATACTAAATCACAGGATTTTTGAGATAACTAAATGATAAAATGTACATAAGACTTGCAGCACCTTAAGTGCTCAGTAAATAGCAACTCTTTTTTTTCCTGCTTCTATTTCCCAAAGAGTCCTGGCTGGGAAAATTCGTTGTCACAGGCTATACTAAATAGTTGGGTATTATTATTACCCAGATTTCATTCAATACTTTCATTCATCATTCTAAGGAACACAATAACATGTCATTTTTGGCACCTGCCTCTGGGGAAGTAACAGCGTCTTGCCCTCATGTAATACTGCAGGGTGGGCTCAGATCGAAACTGTCAAGATCCTCAATGGTTTCGCGCTTAGCACTAGGAAGCCTCCGTTGGTCCCTTGGAAACCGGAACAGTACCAGCCAAGAAGTTTCTACTTCGCTTCTACTCAGTTGGCACTGCCGAGAAAAGGTGGGAGGGCTGCCTGCTCAAGTGTGGCCTTTAAAGACAAAGTGGAGAAGAAAAAGAGGTGAGAATGTGGTGCAGTAGTCTGTGAACCTGAGACCTGCAGCGGTGGGAAACAGCGGTCCCTAAGGAGCCATTTGTATAAACTGGTTCACAGCTACCTGCAATGTGCCACCTGCAAACAGAGCCTCTGAGACATAGAAAGGGTTTTCCAATATTGCTTTTACCATTCAAAGGATTATGGCTCATCGTGGCTCTCGGTGGAATTTGATTTGATGCTGCCTGCACAGTTCCAGAGTTTCTTAGTGTAAGCCAGGGGCTACAGGGCCCCTTACAAATGAGATATTTTCTTTAAGATATAACTGAGGCTGCTGTAAAAATGAGACATAAAAATGGAAGTTTGTTTTTCTTATGTAAGAGTGTGAGCATAAGCCTTCCAGACCTGCTGTGTGATTCCATGATGTTAGGGATGCAGTTTCTTCCTGTCTTTTTGCTCTGCTATGCTCCATACACAGCTTCCATCTTGTGATAGCACATGGCTGCCCCACCTCCCACTATCCCATCCACACTCCAGCAGGCAGGAAGAAGAGCTGGAGCAAGAGAAGACATCCTGCTTTCCGTTAAAGGCAGTCTGGAAATTCCAAGTATCACTTCCACAATCACCTCCTTGGCCAGAACTTAGTCACTGGCCCACACCTAGCTGCAAGGGAAGCTGGAATTGTAATCCTACGTGGACCATCACGTGTCCATCTGGAACATTAGTATGGAAGAAGAGAATGCAATATTGGGGAACAGCTAGCACTCTGCACAAAGGACTAAACAGGAATATAAAGCAGTGATTCCTGCCAGGTGTAAGGACATATGCGTATCTTTTGTGGGCAGTGGAGCACAGAGCAAACAGCGAGAGCCCCATTTTAAGCAGCAGCCCCTTTCACCTTAGATGATACTGTCATGCAGAAATTCAGGCTCTGTGTTCAACTCTGCTGTTTTCAAAAGAAGCCAGGAATCAACATTTTAAAAAATAATGAAATCTCGGCCAGGCACAGTGGCTCATGCTATAATCCCAGCACTTTGGGAGGCCAAGGCAGGTGGATCACCTGAGGTCAGGAGTTCAAGACCAGTTTGGCCAACATGGCGAAACCCCATCTCTACTAAAAAAAAAAAAAATACAAAAAATTAGCCAGGTGCATTGGCTTATGCCGGTAGTCCCCGCTACTCAGGAGGCTGAGGCAGGAGAATCACCTGAACCTGGGAGGCAGACGTTGCAATGAGCTGAGATGGCGCCACTGCACTCCAGCCTAGGCAACAGAGCAAGACTCCTTCTCAAAAAAAAATATATATATATATATAAAATAAAAAATACGAAATCTTTCCATTTTAGAATGCTGGCTCACATTTTTTTTAAAGATTCTGTGTGGGCCCAACATATCTGTGGACTGGATATGGCCCAGTAGCTGCCATTTGGGGCTCTGTATTGATTTGATTTGCATGAAAATGTCCATTGTGCTTAACTCTCTGCCTGAAATGCAAAATTTGGGGAATCCAAAATTAGAGTTAAAAGGCAAATAGGCTTAGCCAAGTGCTGTTATCAAGACAAAGCCTTCAAAGTACTGAATTTGGCTTGTTAGTCACCCACTGAAACCCGAGAAGATCACAAACTGGTTTTGAATGGGTCACAGTGTCCAAGTAGTTACTTAACCAGGAAAATGAACTGGAGGAAACTCTCAAGTTCCACTTTCAATATGTTTCACATGTGAGATGGAAATGATATGCATGGCAGCCATGCTAACGCCGCTGGATCTCCTGCTGTGGGGAGCGTGATTGATGGTCACCCCGAAGCTGCCTTTCTGGGTCCAACACCACGGCTACAGGGAGGCTGCACTTCCTGCCAGCTGCTCCAACCAATGACTGAGCACAAAAGGGGGACAACTCCAGTAGTCCACTTTGGCTCCAGGATTCTTTACCAGCCTGGCCAAACCTTTCTTGTAACCTCACTGCAGTCTCAGGCTCCTCCAAACCAGTCCTCCTTCCTTCTCTCCTTCCTTTTATTTATTTTATTTATTTATTTATTTATTTATTTTGAGATGAAGTCTTGTTCTGTTGCCCAGAATGGAGTGCAGTGGCACAGTCTCGGTTCACTACAATCTCCACCTTCCGGGTTCAAGCAATCCTCCTGCCTCAGCCTCCTGAGGAGCTGGGATTACAGGCACCCGCCACCACACCTGGTTAATTTTTGTATTTTTAGTAGAGACAGGGTTTTGCCATGTTGGCCAGGCTGGTCTCGAACTCCTGACCTCAGGTGATCCACCCGCCTCAGCCTCCTAAAGTGCTGAGATTACAGGCATGAGCCACTGTGCCCGGCCTCCTTCTCTCCTTCCTGGCACAGATGTCAGAACTCCTCTCCCCGCTTTCTCTGGCCCCCTCCTTTATCCTTCACAGGTGTGTCGCTCGTAAATTTCTTGCACATCTAATGCCATCTTGGCATCTGCTTCTCAGCAGACCCCCAACTAGCACATGATGCTGATGACAGCAGCAGCGTGTCTAGGGGCTCTGTGCACAGTTCTGAGAGCAGAACTAGAGTCTCTGGCAAGAATAATAATCATGGCTAACTTTATTGAGCACACACTGTGTTCTAGGACCATGTATTTCAGCCCTGCGTGGGTTGTCGCCACAAAAATCCTAAGGTGGGTGGTGAATTGCTGCTTTCCTGATTTTACAGATGTGGAACTAGGCTAAATAACTTGCTCATCTTCCCACAGGTGGTAGGCAGTGATTCAAACTCAAGCTGGTCTGGCTCTAAAGCCCAGCCGCTCATACGTCAAATATCTGTATACTCCCTTCCCAATTTTTACTACCTTCAACTATCGCCACACGCTATCCTCATGACTTTTATTACTTATGAGTAGCACTCATACAATTATTTACTTCCTATTTTTCTTTAAATTAATTGATTTTGAAAACTTGAACATGTTTATTTTAAAGGGAAACACAGTAGCCCTAAGGTAGGTAGACTGCTATCCCTCGCCATACACTTAAGGTAATCCTAAAGATAATTATCATAAAGAGAAAGCAATATTGGCAAATTTTATTTAGACAATATTATAACGTTTAAGTAGACGCTATATCTGACTAAAGACTAATTCCAAGGTCTGCACTCACTTTGGTTTTGTTATGTATAAAGGGAGATAAGTAGATGTTAGGTGTTAAAGATAGCTTCAAACGAAGACTTTTTTCTTGACAAAACCAGAAAGATTGAAAACATTTGAAAAGGGACTAACTTTCTCAGTGTGTGACTCAATGCTCTTGATCCCTTGTATCCCTAAAATCCTCTTGACGGGGTACATTTTGGGAAATAACGACCGATATGAATATGGAGAATGCTCATTTGAATAAGGAGAAAATGTACAGAATTGTCCCAAAAGAAAATAAAATCAATTTCATCACTCTCCAACCTCAACTGCTTCTCCATAACACAACTGTGCACTCTGGTTTATCTGGAGGGTGCAATCTTTTTAAAAGTAAAACAAACCGGAGCCGGCAGCACAAGTGAACCCTGCCTTTTTGGCAGGTGTATCCGGTAGAGAAACAAAACACCGCTCTGTGGTTAGGCTACTGGTGCGCTGGAGTTCAGCACATTCACAAATCAGCCTGTCTGGGAGGGGGCTCAACCACACACATAGACCTGGGGCCTTTGTAAAAACCCTCCCAGCCTCTTTGGGTTCGGAAGACAGTGCTGATCCGGAGTTGAGCAACAGCGACAGGCAAGCGTGGGCCACCCCACCTGCCTGGCTCTGCACTGGGCCCTTTCCAGCCCCAGCCATCATGTTATTTATACAGACAATGGATAAAATCCTACTGCACAGCTTGCAGAGCTTGGCTGCAGTATAGACACATTTCAGGAAGTCATATCCCACTGTCCAGGGTTTAACCCCAAAAGATAAGACCAATATCTAGTCACTCTGTGAATTAGACAGTGTTTTGAGTCCCATAAGAAGGTGGAGAGGGTTTCTTACCAACCCTCCTTTCAGCCTCTGTGTTCCTCAGTCAGTTTCCATGATGTATCATTTGTATTTGGATTGGTGAGTGGCTGGCAGATTTAATTGGCTCTGGAAGTAGAGAAAGGACTGGGATGCCATGTAGAAAAGTGTTTCCTCCATTCATCCTCAAGAAGTTCCAGTCTAGGACAGGCATGGTGGCACATGCCTATAATCCCAGCACTTTGGGAGGCTGAGGTCAGGAGTTCAAGACCAGCCTGGCCAACATTGTGAAACCCCATCTCTAATAAAAGTAAAATAAATAAATAAATAAATAAATTAGCCAGGCATGGTGGCGGGCACCTGTAATCCCAACTACTTGGGAGACTGAGGCAGGATAATCACCTGAACCCAGGAGGCAGAGGTTGCAGTGAGTCCAGACCATGCTACTGCACTCCAGCCTAGGCAACAGAATGAGACTTGGTCTCAAAAAAAAGTCCCAGTCTTGTGCCCATTTTGCAGATGGGAACTCAGAGACTGAAGTGAGTCACTGAATGCCGAGATCTGACAGCAGGTCTCTGGTAGTTCTTCATACTGTATTTCCTTAGACCTCTTCCTTTCTGGCATATTATTCTTTTGAGTAAATCACCACTCCCACCTGACATAAATCGTAAAGAAAGAGAAATAATTAATACTTGCCAAGTGCTAAACACCTTAAATAGCTCCTTGCATTTAATGCTAAAACCCCATGGGGTTGAGATATATATATGTTTATCGTCTCCCCTCTACCAATGAGGAAATTGAAATACAAAGAGGTTGTCAAAGATTGCCCAAAGCGAGAAGTCAAGCCCAAGTAGTCTGACCTCAGTGTTCAAACTCAAAACCACTACGCTGCCGTCAGAGGCAAATACACCTGCATTCAAATCCAGGCTCTATCTGCTAGTCGAGATGTGTGTCTTGAGCAAATCGCTTGACCATTCTGGCCAGATGGTCACTTTACATATGACCATCTTCTCACATGTAAAGTGAGGATAAAAATATTCCTTACCGCTTAAGGCTGGTAAGAAGAGAAGTTAAATTAGGTAATGCAGGTAACATGCTTTGCATGGTGTCTCGCGTGCAGGAGGAACTCAATAAATGATAAGTATTATTAACAACATCATCACATCCCAAAAGATCAGCCACCTCTCTGTGGCTGATCTGGGCAGGTGAAGCCCACAAGACAGAGTAAAACTCATCCTTCTCAAGTGGCCTTTCCTCTTCAAAGCTGCATGCCCCACACATGTGCGGGGGGCCCCACAAAACACTTTGAGAGCCATCAAGGATGTCTGGAGACAGTGACAAAACCCAGGAGATAGATGGCATCATAGACCTCTGAGAACCAGTCAGTGTGCTGAAGATCTATGTTGCCCCAGGACATTTCAGAGAATGAGTTCACTGTGAGGAGTGAACTGAGGAATGCCCACTCCTTGACGAGAACCATAAAGTCTGCAGAAATTCTACCTCTGATGGTTATAAAACAGGTCTCAAAGTTCTTTGACTCTGCCCCCATCTAGAGGTGCAGTCCAATTCCCTTACCCTTGAATATGGGCTGGGCTTAGTGACACTGGGTGACTTCCAAAGCTACATTACAAAGGATATTTTAGCTTGGCTACATCTCAGGATGCTTGCTTTTCAATTCTGGCTCCCGTGGTAGGAAGAGGCTCAGGTGACAATGGAGAGGTCGGGTATGGGTGTTCTGGTCCTCAGCCCCAGTTGAAGTCCTAGTGAACAGCCAGCCTTTGGAATGACCCCAGCCTCAGTCACCCTTTGACTGCACCTCATGAGAGGCTCCAAGTGAGAACCACCTCCTGAACCCAAGCAATAAGAAATAATTATTGTGTTATGCCTCTAAGTTTGGAGTCGTTTGTTATACTGCAATAAACACTTGCAACACTCATTTTTATTAATTTATTTTAAAATAGGCTGGGTGCAGTGGCTTATGCCTATAATCTCAACACTTTGGGAGGCCAAGGCAGGAGGATCACTTGAGCCTAGGAGTTTGAGACCACCTGAACAACAGAGAGAGAACCTCATTTCTAGAAAAAAAAAAAAATTAGCCAGGCATGGTGGCACACACCTGTGGTCCCAGCTACTCAGGAGGCTGAAGCAGGAGGCTTGCTTGAGCCCAGAGACTTGAGGCTACAGTAAGCCATGATGGCACCACTGCACCCTAGCCTGGGCAATAGAGCAAGACCCTTTCTCTTAAGAAATCAAGTAAATGAAATAAAAATAACTGTAATAAGAACTAGAAGTAGGAGTCACTTTATGATTTCTCCTGAGGAAAGTGGCGAGGTAGCCTTCCATTGGAATTAGCCTGAGAAGTATTCTTTAGCTCCCTAAGCCATCAAAACTAGGAAAGCTTTGTCGTGGATTAACCCTTGAAGGCCTCTTTGAAGCGGGACTGGGGCCAAGAGAGAAACAGAGCCTGATCCCTAGGCAGGTGCAGCATGTCAGGCTGTAAATATTAACGCAGAGGTTGTCAGCAAACCATCAGGCAACACCAAGTGTTTTCCAGGAGTGTTAGCAAAGTTATTGGCCCTTGACACTTGTGGAAGTGAAAATTGCAACCCTCAGCAGCTTCAAAAAACGGGTATTGAGATAAACGTTCAGACATATTAATATGGTTTGTTTCTGTGTCCCCATCCAAGTCTCGTCTTAAATTGTAATCTGCATAATCTCTACCTGTTGAGGAAAGGACCAAGTGGGAGGTGATTGGATCATAGAGGTGGATTCCCCTGTGCTGTTCTCGTGATGGTGAGTGAGTTCTCACGAGATCTGATAGTTTTATAAGGCAGTTTTCCCTGCTCTTGCTCACTCTCTCTTTCCTGCCACCCTGTAAAGAAAGTCTTTGCTTCCCCTTCTTCTTCTGCCATGATTGTAAGTTTCCTGAGGCCTCCCCAGCCATGTGGAACTGTAAGTCAATTAAACCTCTTTTCTTATAAACTACCCAGTATCGAGCAGCTCTTTATAGCAGTATGAAAACACACTAATACACATACAAACATACATGCACACAGGGCTCTACTATCTTGCTAACTGTGACTTGAACAAATTATGTAAGCTCTCTTTGTTTTGGTTTTTTCATGTCTAAAGTGGAGATAATAATACTTCCCTCATAGTAGTGTTGAAATGTAAATAAACTTCAAATACTAAGAGCAATAGAATAGCGCATGCTCAATGAATATAAGTTACGAAAATAATCCACACATATATGTACACAGGTAAAAAAGAGACTGAAGGCCAGGTGCTGAGGCTCAAGCCTGTAATCCCAGCACTTTAGGAGGCCAAGGTAGCAGGATCACTTGAGCCCAAAAGTTCGAGATCCGCTTGGGCAATATAACAAGATGCCATCTCTACAAAACAAATTGGTTTTAATTAGCCAGGTGTAGTGGCACAGTTACTCGGAGGCTGAGGCAGGAGGATCACCTGAGCCCAGGAGGTTGAGGGTGCACTACAAAACAAACAATGAAAAAAGAGAGACTGAAAGAAATTACTCCAAAGAGTTACTGTAGTTATCTCTGGGTCATAAGGTTATAAATTTTTTTATTTTCTTCTTTATCTTCTTCTATATTTTCAAAATATCTTATAATAAACCTGTATTTGATTAATTTTATAAAAACATCATTTCAACAGAGAATATAAGGGAAATCATAGGGGAGAAACGGTTACTGGAAAGATGGTAGGATTCTGAATAACCTTTTATTACTCTATTTTTAATTTTTTTTAAACTCCCAAGTGCTTGGGACCTTTTCAACACTCAAAATTTAGTTTTTAGTGTTCAGTATTTTTTAAATTGACTTAACCAGTGGGATTTTTAGGTCTAGGAAAGTAAAGATGGAGGGCAAATTAATTCTCAGCCATGTGGTACAGATGCAAGATGTTGTAGAGGTTTGTTAGATGGAGATCAGTGAGGACTTCAACAGTCAGGATAGGTTTCTTAGGGGTGGTGGTGCTCAAGATAGACATGGGAGGATAGCTGCCTTTTCCAAGGACTGGTTCCATTCACTTTTCTTCTCTCTTTCTCTTTGTCTCTCTCTCTCTTTTTCCCTCTCTCTCTCTCTCTCTCTCTCTCTGTCTCTCTCTCTCTCTCTCTCTCTCACACACACACACACACACACACACGCACAGATGCATACAGGGACATTCACACGGTTTTGATCTGCAACTACACCAGATGCTGAGGCAAAAAAGAAACCATCCCCGTCTTGAGGAATTTCCTAGTGTGCGAAGTACACAGATAAACAAGCATCCTTTCAATTTAATACAGTAAGTATTAGTATAGCACCAGGCACAAATTAATGCTCAGCCATGTGGTTCAGTAGGAGCACAGGCACAGTATATTAGCCTGGCCTTCGGCTTGGCTAATTCTTAGAAGTGGAATTTCTTAAGAAATGTCTTAGTCATCTCTGGCTTCTATGGCAAAATAGCATAGACTGGGTGGCTTAACCAATGGCTTTTATTTCTCACAGTTCTGAAGGTTGGAAATCTAAGATTATGGTGCCAGTAGACTCAGTATCTGGTGAGGGCTCACTTTCTGGCTTGCAAACAGCCACCTTCTTGCTGTACTCTCATACAGCAGGGGTACCAGGGCAGCAGCCCAGGGATAGAGCTCTGGTGTCTCTTCCTCTTCTTATAAGGGCACTAATCCCACCATGGGGCTTCATTTTCATGACCTAGTTACCTCCTGAAGGCCTCACCTCCTAATATCATCACACTGGGATTAGGATTTCAAAGTATGAATTTTTTTTTTTTTTTTTTTTTTTTTTGTGATAGAGTTTCACTCTCGTCACCCAGCCTGGAGTGCAATGGCACAATCTCGGCTCACTGCAACCTCCACCTCCTGGGTTCAAGCCATTCTCCTGCCTCAGCCTCCCAAGTAGCTAGGATTACAGGTGCATGCCACCACACCTGGTTAATTTTTGAATTCTTAGTAGAGACGGGTTTCACCATGTTGGCCAGGCTGGTCTCGAACTCCTGACCTCAGATGTTCCACCTGCCTCGGCCTTCCGAAGTACTGAGATTACAGGCATGAGCCACCACACCCAGACTTCAAAGCATGAATTTTGGCAGGGGGTATAAACATTCAGTCCACATCAAAGGATGAGTAATGACATGGTCTATGCAGTAAACTATGAGCAGTGACCTACCAAAAGAGTACCCTTCAAATATTTTCCCTCCCCACAGAATCCTTTCTACAAACAAAAAATTATATGCAAGAACCCATAGATAAAATTGGGTTGGCTGGCCAGCTGCGGCGGACCACACCTGTAATTCCAGTACTTTGGGAGGCTCAAGGTGGGTAGATCATTTGAGGTTAGGCATTCCAGACCAGACTGGCCAACATGGTGAAACCCCGTCTCTGCTAAAAATACAAAAACTAGCTGGTTTTGGCAGGTGCCTGTAGTCCCAGCTACTCAGGAGGCTGAGGCAGAAGAATCACTTGAACCCAGGAGGCAGAGGTTGTAGTGAGCTGAGATCACACCACTGCACTCCAGCCTGGGTGACAGAGTGAGACTCCGTCTCAAATAATAATAATAATAATAATAGTAATAATAAAATAAGTTGGCTGCATAGGGGCAGTGGTGGCCACCTCTTCCCAGAGGCAGCCCATGAGGCATGACTTCACAATGCTTAAGCCTCCAGGGTAGGGGACACTGGGGCCACAGGACTGACTATCCAGCAACATGGAGGACAGAGAGGATGAGTCTAGGGGAGCGGGTTAGGGTCAGGTCTTGGAGGGCCTAATGTGCTTAGCCTTTGCCAGGAATGCAGTGAGACACCACTGAGTGAGGGTTTGTCTGAGAAACTTGTGCTCAGATTTGTGCCTCGAAAAGGAGTCTCATGAGAAGAAAGTGCGCTAACCGAGAGAAAGGGTCATGAAGGCTTGACGTAGGGCAGAGGCCACAGGGAGGAAGAGGGTAGGTCACTGGAGCACTTCATTAATAGTTTCTTCCAGAAGTTAATTCCCCACTGGGAGGTTTCAATGGAAGAGGTCCAGCTGCCTACGGTGGATGTCAGCCCCATGAGTGGTCCCACAGCCTTTCATTCATACTGACTTCTTTTCCAGCAGCCATGCACGTGTGCAATCCCATTGGCACAATGGAATCAATGCCTGTTATAAAGATAGGGATAAAAAAGGCATGCAAGCCAGGTGCAGTGGCTCACACCTGTAATCCCAGCAATTTGGGAGTCCGAGGCAGGTGGATCACCTGAGGTCAGGAGTTTGAGACCAGTCTGGCCAACATGGTGAAACCCCATCTCTACTAAAAATACAAAATTAGCTGAGCATGGTGGCAGGTGCCTGTAATCCCATCTACTTGGGAGGCTAAGGCAGGAGAATCGCTTGAACCCAGGAGGCAGAGGTTGCAGTGAGCCGAGATCACACCACTGCACTCCAGCCTGGGCAACAAGAGCAAAACTCATGTAAAAAACAAAGGCATGGAGCTGTGGTTAATTTTATTTGTCCACTTGGCTAGGCCATGGTACCCAGATATTTGGTCAAACAGCAGTTTGGATGTAGTTTGGATGTTGCTGTCTGTGAAGGTATTTTTTAGATAAGATTGACATTTAAATGAGTGGACTTTGAGTAAAGCAGATTACCCTCTGTAATGTGAGTGGGTCTCATTCGATCAGGTGAAGGCCTTAAGAGAAATAAGACTGACTCCCTTGAGAAAGAGGGAATTCTGTCTGCACACTGCCTTCAGGCTTGCACTGAAACATTAACTCTTCCTGTGTTTCTAGCCTGCTCTGAAATATTTGGATTTGCCAGACTACATAAGTGAGCCAATTCTTTAAAATGAATATGGATCAATTTGTAGATAGGTAGATGATAGAGAGGTGGGAATAGATGATAGATGAAGATGGAGGTGGAGATAGAGAGGGAGATAGAAATGGAGGTGGAGAAAGAGAGAGATGGAGATGGAGTTGGAGATGGAGATGGAGATGGAGAGGAGATGGAGACAGAGATGGAGATGGAGATGGAGCTGGAGGTGGAGGTGGAGGTGGAAGCAGAGATGGAGATGGAGATGGAGGCAGAGATGGAGGTGGAAGCAGAGATGGAGATGGAGATGGAGGCAGAGATGGAGATGGAGGCAGAGATGGAGATGGAGATGGAGGCACAGACAGAGATGGAGATGGAGGCGGAGATGGAGGCACAGACGGAGATGGAGAAGGAAGCACAGATGGAGATGGAGATGGAGGCACAGATGGAGATGGAGATGGAGGCAGAGATAGAGATGGAGATGGAGGCAGAGATGGAGACAGAGATGGAGGCAGAGATGGAGGTGGAGATGGAGGCAGAGATGGAGGTGGAGGTGGAGATAGAGAGGGAGATGGAAATGGAGGTGGAGGTGGAGTGGAGACAGATAGAGATGGAGATGGAGATAGAGGTGGAGATGGAGACGGAGGCAGAGATGGAGATGGAGATGGAGGTGGAGATGGAGAGAGAGAGATGGAGACAGAGATACAGGCAGAGATGGAGATAGAGGTGGAGATGGAGATGGAAGCAGAGAAGGAGATAAAGGCAGAGATGGAGATGGAGATGGAGGTGGAGGTGGAGATGGAGATGGAGGTGGAGATGGAGATGGAGGCAGAGATGGAGGTGGAGAGAGATAGAGATGGAGATGGAGATGGACGTGGAGGTGGGGATGGGAGTGCAGATGGAGAGGCAGAGGGATAGAGATGGAGGTGAAGGTGGAGATGGAGATGGAGAGAGAGAGGGAGAGAGGGAGAGAGAGAAATGGAGATAGAGGTGGAGATGGAGGTGGAGATGGAGATAGATCCTATTGGTTCTGTTTCTCTGGAGAGCTCTAATGCAGTGGCCTGCCCCATTGTCCAGTTAGCTGGGGATAGAGTAGAGGGAGGAATAAAGTGCTGATCTGTAATGGTTTACTAATTCAACCTCCCCACACTTCCTACCCCAACGATGGGCTCAAAAGGTGGAGCAGGACATGCTCTTAATTGGCAGTCCGCTGATAACATCACCATCCTGCTGAAAGTCTTCCAGTGATTCTCTGTAGCCATTTTTTTTAAAACGGAGCCTCATCTGTCGCCCAGGTTGGAGTGCAATGGCACAGTCTCGGCTCACTGCCATCTCCGCCTCCTGGGTTCAAGTGATTGTCCTGCTTCAGCCTCCCAAGTAGCTGGGACTATAGGTGAGCACCAAAATGCCCAGCTAATTTTTGTATTTTTAGTAGAGACAAGGTTTCACCATGTTGGCCAGGCTTGTCTTGAACTACTGACCTCAAGTGATCCACCTGTCCCTGCCTCCCAAAGTGCTGGGATTACAGGCGTGAGCCGCTGTGCTGGCCAACCTTTCAATAAATTCCAGTTATAATATGCTTAACATTCAGAGATCTCTGTGCACTGGATTCAATCTCTGTTCCCGGTCCCTCTTTTTACAACTGTTAGATTGATCACTGTGCCCCAGTGTTCACTGTGTCTCCCTAAGAAGGTTGTGCATTCACATCCTTTGCCCTGTTACTTGCAGGCCCCACATGGGAGAAGTAGACATTCCTATTCCATTGATGTAGAGCTTATCCACACAACTTGCTTTGCGCAATAAAATGTAGTCAGACATGACTTATACCGATCCTAGCATAAACTTTAAATGGTTGTGTGGCTTGGCTGAACCAAGGGCAGGTGTCCCCTAGCAAGGTGGGGGAAAAGAGTGTACTTTTCCAGCAAAAAAAGTATCAGTTGCCCCCTCTGAAACTTCTTCTTGGAAGTCTAGATTGTACACTCGTACCCTCTGCTGTAGTGTGAAATTATTTCATTTTAAGCAATAAACAGCCTGTACTTCTTAAGGGCTTGTTAAATCACTTAAGATTTGGGATGTTTACATGACAGACCAATTGATTTCTGTGAATCTTAACTCTTTGTTTTTGGGAAAAGTGTCTTAAAATAGTGTCTTGCTTTATTTTCACCATGTAGCCAAATAGGAAAAATACCTTAACAGCTGGTGCCAGACTCCCAGTTTGAGTGTGAAATATCTTTGTTTAGGACAATAGCTTTCTAAGTCATTTGGGATGGAAAGTGAGATCTTGAGATTTGACAGAACCATTCTGTTTTGGAAATAAGTATGAATCAGGGGCAAGAAGCAGAGGGAGAGAGCAGAGATAAAATTAGAGTGGAAAGAGAAAACGAAGAGAGAGTACAAGATTAAGCAAACCCTGGAATCCAGTTGGGTGAAACAAAGAGGGATTTTGTGCCCCCCAAAACCCTCTCTCCCCTTCTTGCATAGTAAAAGCTTTCCAGTGGGGCACACCATGGCTCTGTGAAAGGCTCCATTTCCCAGACTGCATTGCAGCCAGTGTGATCATGTGACTATGTTCCAACAATGGAATGAGAATGGAAGTGATGTCTACGTCCTCTTAGAAAGGAAATCCTTGGCCTCCATTCCCTCTTTTTCTCCCCTTCTGATGGGCTGTTTGTGGATGTGATTTGACTCAGCTTTGACCATGCAGACGAGGACATAACCACTCTTAGGGGATGATGACACGCCCGCCATATAGAAGGAACAGTGGCTTGAGTGACTGTGGGCAGTAGACCTTCCACTCACCTGGACTGTTAAACTCTGGACTGAGAGAGAGAGATAAAGCCACTCTAGGTTGCTGGGAATGGGAGAGGGATATTGTTGTTTCAACATCTTAGCCTAAATCTCAACTAACACAATGGCGGAAATCACTATGGAGCTTTTGAAAAACAGAGATAAGGCTGGGCGCAGTGGCTCAAGCCTGTAATCCCAGCACTTTGGGAGGCTGAGGCGGGGGTATCACAAGGTCAAGAGATTGAGACCATCCTGGCCAACATGGTGAAACCCTGTCTCTACTAAAAATACAAAAATTAGCTGGGCATGGTGGTGCATGCCTGTAGTCCCAGCTACTCAGGCGGCTAAGGCAGGAGAATTGCTTGAACCTGGGAGGCGAGGTTGCAGTAAGCTAAAATTGCTCCACTGCACTCCAGCCTGGTGACAGAGCAAGACTCCGTCTTAAAAAAAAAAAAGAAAAACAGAAATAAATCTAAATTGTCTTTAAAAATTTGCATTATCTGCATGGTAAATCCCTCCATCTTTTGACTTTTGGCAAAATCTGTTACAAACATAACAGCTTTATGCAAGTGAAAGTCTTGGTAGAAATGAAGGAAAGACACTGGTTTCCATAGCTGGGCTGAGAGAGCACAGATCAGGGAAAACACATGCGGGATGGGCCAGAAACTGAAATAATTTCACAGAAGCAGGAGCTCTAAGCCAAAGATTGCCATGACAACAGGAGCTCACCTGAATTCACAGAAATCAGGGAGGGCATGGACTTTGCACAGAATATGAAATGGAAGAATGTTCCAATTCAATCTAAGTTATAAGGGACAGGAGAACCCCGATGGACACCTGGGTCAAAACAGAATAATTAATCCAAGAAGGCAGGAATGTATAAGAGTTAAGAGTACAGATTCTAGTGTTGGACTTTAGGTTCCAATCTCTACACTACCACCACAATTATGTAACTTCAGGGAATTTACTTGAACGTCTGTGAATTGGGTATAATAATAATATCTACCTCATAGCGTTGTCATAGAGAAGTAAAATGAAGAATATAAATAAAGCATGTAAAGCACTTAGCAGAGTGCTTGACTGAGCAGAATGCCTTGTAACCACCCAATGGGTTCACCTTCCCGGCTACCTAGACAGAGCCGATTACTCAAGACAGGGGAATTTCAATAGAGAAACAGTAATTCATGCAGAGCCGGCTGTGTGGGAGACCAGAGTTTTATTATTATTCAAATCAGTCTCCCTGATCATTTAGGGACCAGAGTTTTTAAGGATAATTTGGTGGGTGGGGGAAGGCCGGTGAGTTGAGAGTGCTGATTGTTTGGGTCGGAGATGAAATTACAGGGAGTTGAAGCTGTCCTCTTGCACTGAGTCAGTTCCTGAGTGGGGGCTGCAAGATCGGATGAGCCAGTTTATGGATCTGGGTGGTGCCAGCTGATCCATCAAGTGCACGGTCTGCAAAATGTCTCAAGCACTGATGTTAGGAGCAGTTTAGGGAGGGTCACAATCTTGTAGCCTCCAGCTGCATGACTCCTAAACCATAATTTCTAATCTTGTGGCTAATTTGTTAGTCCTACAAAGGCAGTCTAGTCCCCAGGCAAGAAGGAGGTTTGTTTTG
>NW_012102599.1:3188267-3189246 GCF_000951045.1 Mandrillus leucophaeus | reverse complement strand
CCTTGGCCTCCCAAAGTGCTGGGATTACAGGCGTGAGCCACAGTGCCCGACTTCTCACTGGATTTCTAAGTACAAACCACACTAATTTCTCTGTTTCCAGGACAAAATTCTCTGCTTTTGAATTTTCCCCAGTTTCCTCAGCCTAGGACGGTCTTTCCTTTTCCACCTCCCTTCACCCAGCCAACTCAAAAACATTGTTTTCAAGCTCCTGGTATATGCCAAACACTGTTCTAGGCCACTAAGGTGGTTAAGCTTTTTTGTACCATGAATCCTATTAGTAACCTGGTGAATCCTTATGGACCCTTATTCAGGCTAAGGCTTTATAAGTGCATAAAATAAACAGAGAGGTTTATAAAGGAAGCCAAATGTATTGAAACAGTTACCAAAGTATCTTTAAATTGTGATATAGTAACTTACTTTTTTTTTTTGAGACTGAGTTTTGCTTTTGTTGCCCAAGCCGGAGTCTCAAAAAAAAAAGAGAGAAAACACCTCCCAAGAGGTGACCCCAGCTAAAACCCAAAGGAGGAGAAGGAACTAGTCCCATGAAAAGCCAGGGAAGAGTGTTACAAAGAAGGAGACAAGACAGGCAGGCCCTGGAGTAGCAAGGTAACATGATTTGGATCTGTGTCCCCAGGCAAATCTCACATTGAATTGTAATCCTCAGTGTTGGATATGGGGCCTGGAGGGAGGTGTTGGATCCTGGGGGCATATTTCCCCCTTGGTGCTGTTCTCACCATAGAGTTCTTGTGAGACAAGGTCATCTAAAAGTGTGTGGCACTTCCCCACTCTCTCTTGCTCCTGCTCCGTGTCTACTTCTCCTTTGCCTTCCCCAATGATTGTAAGTTTCCTGAGGCTTCCCCAGAAGCAGAAGCTGCCATGCTTCCTGTACAGCCTGTAGAACTGTGTGCCAATTAAACCTCTTTTCTTTATAAATTACCAGAGTCTGGTATTTCTTTCTTTCTTTTTTTTTTTTTTTTTT
>NW_012102599.1:3182185-3183492 GCF_000951045.1 Mandrillus leucophaeus | reverse complement strand
AAAAAAAAAAAAAAACAACTATAGTTCCTCCCAAAGTTAGTTCAGCCTACACCCGGGAATGAACAAGGACAGTTTGGAGGTTAGAAGCAATATCGAGTTGGTTAGGTCAGATCGCTTTCACTGTCTCAGTTATAATTTTGCAAGGGCAGTTTCAGTCTGACATATGATAATGAAAAAATTCACTTTTATTATTAATGATAGCTAACTAATTTCATCATAATACTCATATGAGACCCAAGCTATCATTCAAGGCTCAGACAAAAATCGCCAACTTTGAGGCTCCTTTGGCAAAGTCATATGCTCAAAGGTTTCTTACTTGACCTGAGGAAGGAGGGTGGACAGGTGGGTTTCGCTCCAGCATGTGAGGTGTGCAGGCCAAGGATCTGGGGCTCCATTGTTTAGATGAGAAAACAAAGTTGAGAAAGGTGTCCGTCAGTCTATTCAGGCTGCTATAACAAAATGCCGCAGACTGGATGCTTACAAACAACAGAAATTTATTTCTCACAGTTCTGGAGAATAGGAAGTCCAAGTTCAAGACACTAGCAGGTTGGGTGAAATCTGCTTCCTCCTAGACAGCTGCCTTCCCAATCCAACCACACCAGCAGAAAGGGTGAAGGGTCTCTCTGTGGCCTCTTTTATAAGGGCGTTAATCCCATCATGAGGGCAGAACCTCACCTCCCAAAGCCTCCACCTCTGTAGCGGGGTGGGGCGGAAGGTGAAGATTTCAACCTATGAATTTGGCAGGGACTAATGTAAACAGACGATAGTAGTGCCTGAGATAGCAAGTTAGTGGCAGAACTAGAAGTAAAACTACAGTCTCCATCATTTGAGTTCCAAGACATTTTTGCAAAACCAGATTGAGAACAAAATAATAACACTTACACTGAAGTTTCAGGCTACCTCATGCCTCCCTGCTCCTTCCCCTCCGTGTCCCTTCTCAGTAAGCAACCCACTATCCTCTCAGCAATTCAGGCAAGAAAACTGCAGTCATGCTGTCCTTCCTGTTTTCCCTTACCCCCTAGTCTAATCAGTTTTCAAACTGTGTCTATTTCATCTCCAAAATTGCTCTCAAATTCATCTACTTCTTCCCACCTCCACTGCCACCAGCCTGTTTCAAGCCGCCCACAGTAGCCTCTTAATTACTATCCACATTGGCCCTCTCATTTCTCTCTCCTCTTGGCAGCCAAAGACATTTTTTAAAAATCCAATCGTAGTAATTCCTGTCCCTGCCTGATGGCTTCCATTGTTTCCCACAGCGTCAGGACAAAGTCCAATCAGCCACCTGGTTAGTTTTAGCCCAGGCTGGA
>NW_012102599.1:3168183-3180575 GCF_000951045.1 Mandrillus leucophaeus | reverse complement strand
TATGAGAACAATCTAATACATGTGAGCCAGGCACCAACTACAGTGTGACCACTGCATAGTGCTGGGAGATGAAGTCAGAGAAGCAGGCACACATCAATCCGAAAGGCCGATGAGGGAAGTCCCTAAGCTCCTATTTGGGTTCCCTTCTCTGGAAAACTAGGATAGCATTGACAGCATCCCGGGGTTATTGTGGGAGCCCTTGAGATAATGTGAGTGAAAGGACCTGGTAAACCCACCTTTCCTGGGCGCTCCCCATGGCTCACACATCACCCCATTAACTCTCACACTTGTCATATGAAGTGCATGCCATGAGGGCCCCCATTTCTCTAAGGGGTTAAGTAATTTGCTTAAGGTCACTAAAATGGTACATGACAAAGCTAGAAATCAGGCTAAGCTACCTGACTCTCTAAAGCCCTTACACTTGACCTTTTCTACCTCTCGTCAATTTTTTTGTTTTTTGTTTTTGAGACAGGATCTCACTGTGTCACCCAGGCTGAAGTGCAATGGCACAAATTCAGCTCAGTGCAACCTCGATCTCTGGGGCTTAATTGATCCTCCAGCCTCAGCCTCCCGAGTAACTGAGAATACAGGTGCACACTACCACACTTGGCTAATTTTTTTTTTTTTTTTTTTTTTCAGTAGAGATGGGGTTTCACCATGTTGCCCAGGCCAATCTCCTGAGCTCAAGCAATCCTCCCACTTCGGCCTTCCAAAGTGCCAAGAATACAGGCCTGGCCCACATGAACTATTTCAAATCAAATTCACCCACTTCCCCAATTGCTCCCAGAACATGATTGTCCACCCTCCATTCTTTTCGCCATGCAGAGCAGGGTCTCCAAGGAGGAGAAGCTAAAATCCAAAGCGAGCAGCTAAATGCTGCATGGCCTGAGGGAAGCCACTTAGCCCTCTGTTAAAACCAGCATAACCATGGCAACCCGCTCCTGGAGCCAGGATTGTAAGAGTCCAACAGAGAAAATCAGCCTGAATCAATGGAAGGAGGTGAGGTGTTCCATTCTCTCCAAGGGCAGCTGGCTTGTCCTCCGCGAGCACCCTGAAGGGCTCAAAGCAGCCCCCTCCGCAGCTCACCCCCGACCTCCAGGCTTGCTCCCAGCCCGCTGAGGACTCCTCATCCTTCAGGCACTCTTGGTCCCCATCCCCTTCCCACCAGAAGGTTGTCTCCTGAAATAGATGAGGGCTAAGACTTTGCAGGGCACAGAATTTTGCTGTGTTCACCTTCCTAAAACAGCCCCCAACCCAGCCAGGCAGCGTTTCCTTCCCAGTTTCAGGGAGGTAAGAAGAAGAGGGAGAATCAGGCAGAGGGTGAGAGCTGTGCAGACCTTTTCTCTTTTCCCAGTTACTCTATGTCTTCTCCTTCTTTTCGCTCTTTTTTTTTTTTCTTTCTTTCTGAGACAGAGTCTGTCACCCAGGCTGGAGTGCAGTGGCACGATCTCGGCTCACTGCAAGCTCCGCCTCCCAGGTTCAAGTGATTCTCCTGCCTCAGCCTCCTGAGTAGCTGTGATTACAGGCACCTGCAACCATGCCTGGATAGTTTTTGTATTTTTAGTAGAGACGGGGTATCACCATGTTGGGGCTGGTCTCGAGTTCCTGACCTTAAGTGATCCGCCCGCCTCAGCCTCCCAAAGTGCTGGGATTACAGGCATGAGCCACCACACCTGGCCTCTTTTCACTCTTTCTCCAACAACTTGAGCTCAGAGCCTTCCCTGCAAGGTCTCTTGGATGATCTCCTACCAGTGGGTGCTTCAGCCTAAAGTATTTGAAATACAGGTTCTTTCCGCTTCGTCCAGGGGTGTGGGGGCAACATGAGCCCTGCCTCCTCCTACTGCCTCCAGCATGGGAAACGGAATCAGCAGCTCTGCGCTTGGGTTTGTTTTAGGCCTTCACCCAACACACAAAGACCTTGCTGGGGGTCAGTTCAATGCCCCGGGGGGCCAACTGCTTTCCCAGCACCATGGACCACCTCTTTAAGACCACGTAGTGCATCTTCCCATCCTTTAATTTCACTGTCACCTGTAAGACTGAGGATGCCCCAGAAATGACAGATGGGAACTTTTTACTGAGTCTTCAGCCATGTGCTAAGTTCCTTACACGCATTTCCTCGTTTAAACTTCCTAATTATGTTATGAAATAGATACTTGTATTATCCCATTCAGTAAAAAACTATGATTTTGCAGGACAGAAAACTAATGTTTAATTTTTCCTAAAGAGATCTTGTTATGTTGCCCAGGTTGGAGTGCAGTAGCTATTCACACGCACGACGATGATATGCTACAGCCTTGAACTCCTGGTCTTAAGCATCCTCCTGCCTCAGCCTCCTGAGTAGCTGGGACTAGAGAAGCTAATATTTAGAAAGTTTAATAATTTGCCCAAGATCACTTAAGCTTTTACATTCAGGTCATCTGACATTATGCTTTTTACTTCCGTATATATGGTCCGTTGGTCAGAGAATGAGTCTAGATCCTTTCCGCGGCAATTAGACCAAAGTTTACTTTGGGCCCCAGATTGATTTGCCAACATGAGGTGACGTAGGTACTGTTGTGTCATGGGGACTCTTACACAGATACCATAAAATGGTCATAGACTCCTTTGTGAATGGAAAACATGAACTGCCCCTCAGCTTACTACAGGCGTCCCACGGAAGTGTAGGCTCCACTGACTCATAGGCGCGGCAGACACCTAATGGTGGCAGCAGCCTCCTTCTTTGATGTGGCTTCCCTCTTGAGCTCATCTTGCCAAACTGCAAGAGAGAAATAAAATTCCTTCCATTTGGCCAGACATGTTGGCTCACGGCTGCAATCCCAGCACTTTGGGAGGCTGAGGCAGGCAGATCACGAAATCAAGAGATCGAGACCACCCTGGTAAACATGGAGAAACCCCGTCTCTACTAAAAGTACAAAAATTAGCTGGCCATGGTGGCACATGCCTGTAATCCTAGCTATTCAGGAGGCTGAGGCAGGAGAATCATGTTAACCCGGGAGGCCGAGGTTGCAGTGAGCCAAGATCATGCCACTGCACCCAGCCTGGCAACAGAGTGATACTCCGTCTCAAAAAAAAAAAAAAAAATTCCTTCCATTCAACTGAATTCCTACTCATCTCGCCACAGTTCCTCAGGAGGGAGGGAAAGCAAAGCAAAGCAAAGGGAGTGAGCTGGGGAGCAGGCTCACGGTAGGTGGGAGGGAGATGGGCTGCACCAACCTGAACAACCTGACACTCTGCCTCTCATAGTTGACAGAAGGAAAACATGTGAAGAGGTGGATGACTCCCCTCCAGCTGTGCTCACAACACAACAGACACTGAAGGCTGCCCGGAAAAAAAACAGATGCTGGGAGATGCAGGCCTCGTGCAAAGAAATGGGAGGGGCACTTGACTGGTTTTCATTCCTGGCCTGTGGCTTAGAGCCTCAGGACCTGGTTCTCCTCAGCCGTGGCCCCGGCAGCATCAGGGCACTTCCTGGCTTCCCTGTCTTGGCATCATGTTTCCCTTGGGAGGGCAGCAGCCTGAGGGCAGGGTCGCAGCTCTTCGTTCCCTTACGTCCCAGCTCCCACCAGGTGCCCACCCCATATGGCTTAGGACCCTTTAGGAAAATAAACTCATGAAACTCTGAGACCCAAGAGGCAGCCTAAAGAGTACTTTGAAACCAGACCTGTTTTCTCCTGGGAAACACAAGCCCTTAACCTAACTAAGAAAGTCCAGTGGGGACCAGGTGTGGTGGCTCACACCTGTAATCCCAGCTACTCAGGAGGCTGAGGTGGGAGGATTGCTTGAGGCAAGGAATTCAAAACCAGCCTGGGCAACATAGTAAGACCCCCATCTCTACTTTTTTTTTTTTTTTTAAATTAGCAAGGCATGGTGATACGCGCCTATAGTCCCAGCTGCTTGGGAGGCTGAGGTGGGAGGACTGTTTGAGCCCAGGAGTTCAAGGCTGCAGTGAGCTATGATCTGCCACTGCACTCCAGCCCAGGCAAGAGAGTGAGACCCTGTCTCAAAAAAAAAAAAAAGAAAAAGAAAAAGAAATAAAGAAAAGAAAAAAAAGGTGGTGCAGGGGGACAAGGTAGGGAATGAAGTTGGAGTGGAGTAAAGAAGGTGTGTCTCTGTATGTGTGTGTACATATAGACCCTAATCATAGCATCATTGAGTTCTTCGAGGTAACTGCCCAATAAATAGCATTTCTCTTCCCTACCTGGGTTCTGAACAAGATAAGAAATAGAAGGGAAGAGATCAGGTGTGGTGGCCCATGCCTGTAATCTCAGCACTCTGGGAGGCCAATCTGGGTGGATCACCTAAGGTCAAGAGTTTGAGATCAGCCTGGCCAACATGGTGAAATCCGATCTCTACTAAAAATACAAAACTTAGCCAGGCATGGTGGCAGCCGCTTATAATCCCAGCTGCTTGGGAGGCTGAGGCAGGAAAATCCCTTGAACTCGGGAGGTGGAGGTTGCAGTGAGCCGAAATTGTATTGCACTCCAGCCTGGGCAACAAGAGTAAAACTCCATCTCAAAAAAAAGAAAAAAGAAGACAGAAAGAAATAGAAGGGAAGAAAAAGCTGGATGCCAAATGTCACCTTTATTACTGCTACAGATAGGTAGGAAGACATTGCCTAGTGTGACAGCCAAATGAACCGTAGAATCAGGTGGATCACCTGCGCGCTCTCAGGAGTGCTCAACAGGGCTGGGCTGGGGAGAGGCTATAGCCCTGGGGGAACTTGCAGCATGAAGGAGCAGGGAGATACACACTACCCTTGACCAGGGCTGGCCACAAGAGAATAAAGGGAAGAACTAAACTGAACATACACAGTTGTTTCCCCAAATTTACCAAGTAGATAAGTCACTTCATGTATTATTCTGTTTTCACACTGCTGATAAAGACATACCCAAGACTGGGTAATTTATAAAGAAAAAGAGGTTTAATGGACTCACAGTTCCATGTATTTGGAGAGGCCTCACAATCATGGTGGAAAGTGAAAGGCACATCTTACACGGCAGCAGGCAAGAAGAGACTGAGAGCCAAGTGAAGGGGGAGACCCCTTATAAAACCATCAGATCTGGTGAGAATTCTTTGCTGTGAAACCATCAGATCTCATGAGACTTCTTCGCTACCACAAGAACAGTATGGGAGAAACTTTCTCCATGATTCAATTACTTCCCACTGGGTCCCTCCCACAACACGTGGGAATTATGGGAGCTACAATTCAAGATGGGATTTGGGTGGGGACACAGCCAAACCACATCACTCCACTTCCAGGGTGTGGAATGTATACAAGGGCAAAGAGAGAGACCCTGAATTATATCAGTGAAGTTCCCTTCAGGGGAGGGAAGAAGTGTGTCCCCCCGCCAAGCCTCTGTAACACTGAATCACATGAAGAAAGTGTTCATTTACATAATGCCTCCCACTTACAACTCTAAGCCCCTTAAGGGAAGCATTGTGGTTTATTTATCACTGTTTATCCAAGTCTTATACTCAGAAGACACGCAAATGTTGCTGAATGAATAGAGACCTAGAGTCTAGACAGACCTAAGTTCAGTTCTTCTCAGCCAATTACTACAGAAACTTGAGCAAGTTATTTACCCAGAGGTTGTAAACCGATGGCCCACAAACCACATCCAGCTCTAATATGATCTCTTTGGCCCACCAGTATCTTAAAAGTTTGTAAATTCGTTGAAACTTTTAAAACTTGGGAGATTTCACATAAAGATCTGGATCTCTGGCTTCTGAAAACTTGGAAGACTTATGGTAGATTGAGGCAAAAAAATAATAATAATGGCCTTAATTTTTCAGCCCTCTCTTTGTCTACACGCTGTGCAATATCACTTTCAGTTCTTCCCATAAAGGCTGAGTATATCTTCCTCCTTTGTCTCTGGATTGGATTTGTGACTTGTCTTAACCAATAGAATGTGACAGAAATGATAGCTTTTCCATTCTGAGCCTGGACATAAGAGGCCTTGTACACTTCCTCTCTTTCTTTCTTGGAACCTTACAAGACCCCATGTGAACAACTTCAGGCCAGCCTGCTGAAGGATGAGAGACCATGCCAAGTTGTCTCAGTTGTTCCAGCCAAGACTCAAGACATGTGAAGGGACCTAGCCAAGATCAGCAAAGCTTGCCCACCACTAACTCGCCTGCTGGCCACACATGCATGAGCAATTCCAGCCAAAAGTAGAAGGACCACCTGATTCATAGGTTGTAGACAGTAATAAGTGCCTATTGTTTTAAGCTACTGAGCTTTGGGGTAGTTTGTTATATAACAATAACTAACTGATACACTTGGCCATATAGGGCAGACTGTTCCTCATCAAAACACTTAACTGGGGCTGGGCACAATGGCTCACACCTGTAGTGCCAACACTTTGAGAGGCCAAGGCTGGAGGATCGCTTGAGCCCAGGATCGCTTTCAGACCAGCCTGGGCAACACAGCAAGACTTTGTCTCTACAAATAGTAATAATAATAATAATAATAATAATAATTAGCCAGGTATGGTGGCATGCACCTGCGGTCACAGCTACTTGGGAGAGTAAAGTGGGAGAATCGCTTGAGCCCAGGCAGTCGAGGCTGCAGTGAGTCGTGATCATGCCCCTGCACTCTAGCCTGGGTGACAGAATGAGACCTCATCTCAAAAAAAAAAAAAAAAAAAATCTTAGCTGGGGCTGAGTAGCCCCTTGAGATGAGGCATGAATTTTGCAACTTCCAACTGCATGCCAACCACTATCATCTCAATGACTATAAAGATTTGTATACCAAAAGAGATTGAGAGAACTATGTAGTCTAAGAAAAATTAGAAAGTGGAGGAAACATTTACAGATTGCTCTCTGTCTTCATGGGTTCTGTGGCCATGGATTCAATCAACTGTTGATAGAAAAGATTTGGAAAACAGTATTGCTTCTGTACTGAATGTGTACAGACTTTTTCTTGTCATTATTTCCTAAATAATACAGTGTAACAATGATTTACATGGCATTTACATTGTATTTGGTACTGTAAGTAATCTAGAGATGATTTAAAGTATACAGTAGAAAATATATAGATTATATGCAAATACCATGCCATTTTATATCAGAAACTTGAGCATCTGTTTCTGATTTTAGTATCCTGTGAATTTTAGTATCTTGGCCTGGGGATCCTGGATCCAATCCCCCGCAAATACCAAGGGATGGCTGTATGTTCTTACTCTGACTCCCTGTACCTGCTTAATTTCTAGATACACTTCAGTCTGAGCTCTTGTTTTAATCCCCTCAGCCTTCGTCTGTAAAAATGAGGTTAAACACACATGCATCAGAGGATTCTTTAAGGATTAAGTTAGGTTTAGCTAATAGCATTGGGGTTTAATGCATAAACTCTACAGCTAGACTGCCAGGATTAAGATCCCAGTTTTACCAGTTACTAACTAAATCCATGCGTTGTGCCTACTACTGCCCTGATACATGTTCAATAAAGCTGCTTTTGTCCCTTTCCCTTGTTGGAAATCTTTCTAATCTTCACATTGTTTCAGCATGTTGTTACCAATCAAAGCTAACTTTAAAGGAGATTTTTATTATTATTTTATTTATTTATTTATTTTTTGAGTTGGAATCTTGCTCTGTTGCCCAGGTTGGAGTGCAGTGGCACGATCTCTGCTCACTACAACCTCCACCTCCCAGGTCCAAGCAATTTTCCTGCCTCAGCCTCCTGAATAGCTGAGATTACAGGCACATAACACCGCACCCAGCTAATTTTTGTATTTTTAGTAGAGACAGAGTTTCACCACGTTGGCCAGGCTGATCTCAAACTCCTGGCCTCATGTGATCCACCTGCCTCAGCCTCCCAAAGTGCTGGGATTAGAGACGTGAGCTACCTAGGCGTGAGCCGAGATTATTATTTTAGAGATATACTAAGAACAGACAGAGATAAAAACAATGCCAATTTTTTGAGTATTTTACAAGAATTATAAAATTATTATTTATAGCTGATGCAGTACAGTGGCTTACACCAGTAATCCCAGTGCTTTGAGAGGCGGAGGCAGGAGGATCACTTGAGGCTAGGAGTTTGAGACCAGCCTGAACAACATAGCAAGATCTCATTCTAACAAAAAAATTATAAAATTAGCTGGGCATGGCCAGGTGTGGTGGCTCACGCCTGTAATCCCAGAACTTTGGGAGGCTGAGGTGGGTGGATCACCTGACATCAGGAGTTCGAGACCAACCTGGGCAACATGGTGAAACCCCATCTCTACTAAAAATACAAAAACTAGCCAGGCGTGGTGGTACATGCCTGTAGTCCTAGCTACTCAGGAGGATGAGGCAGGTGAATTGCTTGAACCTGGGAGGCAGAGGTTTCAGTGAGCCAAGATTGAACCATTGCACTCCAGCCTGAGTGACAGAGTGAAATTCTGTCTCAAAAAAAAAAAAATTTTGCTGGACATATTGGTACATGCCTGTAGTCCTAGCTAATTGGGAGGCCAAAGTGGGAAGATCACTTGAGCCTAGGCGTCCGAGGCTGCAGTGAATTCTGATTCTACCACTGCACTCCAGGCTGGGCAACAGAGAGAGACCCTGTCTCTATAAATAAATACACATGCACAAATTAAATTAAATATTTATTCCTTCTGACTGAGGTACAAACACCTTCTGAAGATACCCTAAAGAAATAATAGAGGCAAAAACACACAGACATTTACAGTGTACATTCAAGCAAGAAAAATGTATCCATGAAATAAATATCACTATGGGAAAACATGGAAATTTGTTTAGAAAAAATATTAAGTGAAAAAAATACACGAAATAGTATGTACACATTAGTTGCAATTCTATTAAAATATAACTACAGTTGGACATGTTTGGAAGAGAATGTAGGACAATATAGTTACTGTGTTAAACATGTAAGATTTTAATAAAATAATTAACAAGTATACTATAATTTTAAAATTTGGAAAATATATGTCATTATACTCTACTATCATAATAAGTGTTTACGTATTTGCAGGGCATGACTCAAAGTGTATCCTAATACATAATTCTATTAGCATTTATGAGTAAATTTAATTTTGAGGATTGGTGTGAATAAGAATAAGCTATTATAGAAGCAAAGAAATTTGCCCCCTGAAGGCCTGCAATTTGAATGCTTACACTCAGAGACTTTTCCTCACTTCCATTCTCACACCTGCATGCATCCCTCCTTGTGGAACCATATAGAACAGAACAAAATTCTAACACCTCCAGCTCAGATCAAACTATATCAGGCCTGGCTGGGCACAGTGGCTCACGTCTGTAATCCCAGAAATTTGGGAGGCCAAGGCAGGTGGATCACCTGAGGTCAAGAGTTCGAGACCACCCTGGCCAACATGGTGAAACCCTGTCTCTACTAAAAATACAAAGAGTAGCTGGGCATGGTGGCACTCGCCTGTAGTCCCAGCTACTTGGGAGGCTGTGGCAGGAGGATCGCTTGAACCTGGGAGGCGGAGGTTGCAGTGAGCTGAGATTGTACCACTGCACTCCAGCCTGGGAGACAGACCAAGACTCTGTCTCTAAAAAGAAAACAAAAACAAAAACAAACTATATCAGGGAAATAAACTAAGGTTCCGTCCTTGACAATTGCTCTTAAATGAGGGCAAGATGCTGTTCTCAGCCAACCAGGTGGAGCAGCATAATCCCAGTCTGCCCCATATTTACAGCCCTGGCTCCATGCTGTGTGATGGAACATCACACCTAGCGTGTTATGGTCACACTCAGCTTTTCAACATGTGCCCTGTAGCTACACAAAGAAAGGACCATCTCCCTCCTCCTGGGTGCTAACACTGAGTAGAAGCTCCTTTACCCACTCTGACATTCTTCCACAGGAGGACAAGCAAGAACTTATTTGGGTGTGGGTACTTTTGTGGTTTAGGTTAACAGTGGAGGAAGAGGGCTACTGAATGAAGTCAGCTTAATTGATGAGCTTGGTGAAGCTCAGTTCTCTTTTTTTTTTGAGACGGAGCCTCACCTTGTTACCCAGGCTGGAGTGCAACGGCATGATTTCGGCTCACTGCAACCTCTGCCTCCTGGGTTCCAATTATTTTCCAGCCTCAGCCTCCTGAGTAGCTGGGATTACAGGTGCCTGCCAGCACGCCCGGCTATTTTTTGTATTTTTAGTAGAAACAGGGTTTCACCGTGTTGGCCAGGTTGGTCTCAAACTCCTGACCTCATGATCTGGCCACCTTGGCCTCCCAAAGTGCTAGGATTACAGGCATGAGCTGCTGAGCCCAGCTTCTCAGTTATCTTTCTATATCTTGCCAGCTGAATATGGACTCTTGTTTTCCTGTCTTTAACAGGATTAATTCTCTTTTTGCCCTTTCCTACTTCATAGGTGGTGGCGATGAAGGCAGCTAATGAGTAATGAGTACCTATTATGTGCCAGGCCCTATGCTAAGCTCTTAATAGTCATTTATCTCACTCAGTCCCCACTGAAACCCCATAAGAAAGGTATTTGTGGCTAGGCACAGTGGCTCATGCCTGTAATCCCAATACTTTGGGAGCCGAGGAGGGTGGATCACTTGAGGTCAGGAGTTCAAGACCAGCCTGGCCAACATGGTGAAACCCCGTCTTTACTAAAAATACAAAAAAAATTAGCCAGGTGTGGTGGCTGGCTAATATAGTGAAATCTCATCTCTACTAAAAATACAAAAATTAGCTGGGTGTGATGGCACATGCCTGTAGTCCCAGCTACTCAGGAGGCTAAGGCGAGGGAATCACTTGAACCCAAGAGGTGGAGTGAGAGTTGCAGTGAGCTGAGACCACACCATTGCACTCCAGCTTGGGTGACAGAGTGAGATGCCATCTCAAAAAAAAAAAAAAAAAAAAAAATAGCTGGAAGACACATATTAGAAGAGTAATGAAAAGAGAAGACAGTTATATCTTATTCTTTGTATGCAGTATTAGGTTCCAAAACAAACTTTAATTCTGAAACACTATTCCCTACTTGTAGCATCTAAAAGAAAAAAGAAAAATTTTAATTGCTCTAAGCCCGTGGAACTTGTAGTCATGCACTACCAGCTCAGAGCACCAGAAGAGACCTTCCTTATTACAGAGGCCAGTGGCCTCCTTTTGTAATTGCAGACATTGGCAGAAGAGCAGGTCACAGCAAGGCCACACAGAGCTCCAGCCCAAGCCTAATTTACCAGGCCTCCTTCAGTTCTCTGCTGGCCCCTTCCGCAGTTTTAATCCCTGTCCAGACGCTTCTTAGAAACACTGAAAATTTTACCTGCCCCTCTTCTTCCTTCACTCCCCCGCAACCACCCTCACCCAACTACATCTTAGGGTTCTTGGTTATCATCAAGCTCTCTGTTCCTGCTGGGCTGCCTGCATTCACAGAGTTCCACACGCAAGTGCAGGAAGGTCTGCAGGTATGAGCTTTGATTAAGCTGAGAGACTCCCCTTAGACTCAAACTGTCATCAGCCAACCACAGTCAAGTCTTATTACTCTGCAGCAAAGAGGGGCGTCCCACATGCACTCACATTTGAAGGCAACTGCCACAGAGATGTCAGCAGAACTGGCTGAAAATTGCATCTATGATCTTTGCACAGATTCATGCAGTAGCAAAGATACGATATATAGTTGCTATAGTTTGAATGTTTCCCCCAAAGCTCATGTGTTGGAAACTTAATCTCCAATGCAACAGTGTTAAGAGGTGGGACAGTGTTAAGAGGCTCTGCCTTCATGAATGGATTAATGCTGTTCTCGAAGAGTGGGTTAATTATCATGGGAGTGGGTTCCTGATGAAAGGACATGATCAGCCCTCTTCCCCACCATCTCTCTCTCCTGCACTTGTCCTCTCTTGCTCTTCCACCCTCTGCCATGGCACGATGCAGTAAGAGACCCCTCACCAGATGTGGGCCTCTTGACCTTGGACTTCCCAGCCTCCAGAACTGTAAGAAATAAATCCCTATTCTTAATAACTTACCCAGTATGTGATATTTTGTTATGGCAACGCAAAATGGACTGACAATAACTAAACCAAATACAGAGATCTATAGAAATACAGCTAATGAAGGCTCCATTCTTTAAGTTTTGAGTTAGACAAAACTAAAAATTCTCTATGAGACACACTCCAATCAAACTTTTACTAGCATCTTTCTGCTATAACTGCTTTCAGTAAGGTCACTACTACATTGATAAATGCAATGGATGATTCTCAGTTCTCTTCTACTTGAATCATCAGTAGTACTGGACACAGGTAAAGACAGGGTCAATTCCTAAAAAATGTTTCTTCGTGAAGGTTCATTAATGCTCTGGTGACAAAGGTTTGGTAATTAACACCAAAATGGAGCAGTATTCTTTGTAGTTGTTGAATATATATTTGGGCTTAAGTTAACTGAGTACAGGTCCATCTGTGAAATAGATTCAGTTCTCTCTCTTTTTTTTTTTTTTT
>NW_012102599.1:3166097-3167548 GCF_000951045.1 Mandrillus leucophaeus | reverse complement strand
AGAGGTGCGTCTGTTCAGAGGACACGACATTTTTTTTTCTTTTTTAAAATTTAATTTAACTTTTTTTTTTGAGATGGAGTTTCACTCTTGATGCCCAGTCTGGAATGCAATGGTGCACATCTTGGCTCACCGAACCTCCACCTCCCGGGTTCAAGCGAGTCTCCTGTCTCAGCCTCCTGAGTAGCTGAGAGGACAAGCATGTGCCACCATGCCCAGCTAATTTTGTATTTTTAGTAGAGAAGGGGTTTCTCCATGTTGGTCAGTCTGGTCTTGAACTCCTGGACTCAGGTGATCCACCCTCCTCGGCCTCCCAAAGTGCTGGGATTACAGGCGTGAGCCACTGTGCCCAGGCTGACTTTTCCTAATTTATACAAAGATGCCAAATGACCAAGCAGCAGCCCTTAAACTGAGTTCTCATGAGGCAGAAATTGGAGCTTTTATCGTCAATGTAATTTGGTCATGGATCAATTATATTTAGCACCCCAAAGCCCAGAACCCTGCCTGGCACATAGCAGAACTCAACAAATATTTGTTGGCTAAATGAATATAAAACCATCCGAGGCCGGTGGCTCATGCCTATAATCCCAGCACTTTGGGAGGCCAATGCAGGCGGATCACTTGAGGTCAGGGGTTTGAGACCAGCCTGGCCAATGTGGCAAAACTCTGTCTCTACCAAGAAATACAAAAATTAGCCAGGCGTGATGGCACGTGCCTGTAGTCCCAGCTACTAGAGAAGCTGAGGTGGAAGAATTCCTTGAACATGGGAGGCACAGAGGTTGCAGTGAGCCGAGATCACGCCACTGCACACCAGCCTGGGTGACAAAGTAAGACCCTTTCTCAAAAAAAAAAGAAAAAAAGTCCAAGAGCAAGATAGAAGTGCTGAGTGTTGAGGAATATAGCTGCATTTCTCAAAGCGTGGTCCAGGAACCCCTGGGGTTCCCTAAGACTTCAGAGAACCATGAAGTCAAAACTATTTTCATAATGAGACTGTTGACAAACAGAGTTGAACTCTGTAAAATATTTGAAGAGACATTCTTAGCCAAATGTGAGTGACCATGGCCCATAACACAGCCCTCAGGAGGTCCTGAGAACATGTGCCCAGGGTGGTTGAGGCACGGCTTGGTTTTATACATTTCAGGGAGGCATGAGACATCAATCAAATACATTTAAGAAATACATTGGTTTGGTCCAGAAAGGCAGGACAACTCAAAGCAGAAGGGCTTCCAGCCTATATGTGAATTTAAACATTTTCTGGTTGACAATTGGTTGAGTTTGTCTAAAGACCTGGGATAGATAGAAAGGAAATGTTCAGGTTAAGATAAAGATCATGGAGGCCAAAGTTCTTCTGAAGTCTTATAGTGGCTGCCCTTAGAGATAATAGATGACAGGCGGGGCGTGGTGGCTCACCCCTGTAGTCCCAGCACTTTGGGAGGCCGAGGCGGGTGGATCAC
>NW_012102599.1:3162620-3164418 GCF_000951045.1 Mandrillus leucophaeus | reverse complement strand
ACAAGAGCAAAACTCTGCCTCAAAAAAGGAAAAAAAAAGAGAGAAACAGCTTCCTCCATAGAGGAAGAAGTTTCCAAGCAGAAAGGACTGGCTGGCAGTGAATGCGCAGAATTTTATAGTCCGGTTTGAGGAGGCGGTGTCTGATACATAGGGTTCATAGATCGGTTTGATCAGGTATGACGTTTACACAGCCCGTGGGGTAGGCGGGTTGCCCCACCCTGATCTTCTTATGCGAATAGGCTTTCCAGTTTATCTGCGCCATCTTGTCTGCTTTTTTTCTTTTTCGAGACGGAATCTCGCTCTGGTGCGGAGGCTGGAGAGCAGTGGCACTGTCTCGGCTCATAGCAACCTCGGGTTCAAGCAATTCTCCTGCCTCAGCCTCCCAAGTAGCTGGGACTACAGGCGCATGCCACCATGCCCAGCTAATTTTTTGTATTTCAGTGGAGATGGGGGTTTCACCATGTTGCCCAGGCTGGCCTCCAACTCCTGAGCTCAGGCAGTTCGCCGCCTTGGCCTCCCAAAGTGCTAGGATTGCAGGCGTGAGCCACCGCTCCCAGCCCATCTTGTCTGCTCTTTGCAGCACACGTGGCTGGCAAAGAAGGGAAGATGGAGCCGCCATCTTGAAAATTCTAGTCCTTAGTTCCTGCTGGCAGTCACCCGAGTAAGCTCCCAGCCTGCAGGCTGCTCTTTGTTAGAAAATGATTTGGGGCTGCTTTTCATTAAAAAGAAAAGCCTCACTGAGGATTACCAAGCCCTTGCAATCTGCCTAACTGATTTCTTCTTAACTCCTATATCACTAATATAAAGCAAACTAGATTATCAGAACCATCTGGAGAACTTTGTGGAAATACAGATTCTAGGCTCCTTCCTTCTACATTGTAATTTGGTAGAGCTGGGATAGAGCTCTGAAAATTTGTATTTCGTAAGAACTCTCCCAGTAATTCTGATCATCAGTCACTGGTAGAAACAATAAGTATATTAAAAATTTGGAGAAATACAGGATCAAACTGCACTACAATTGTCAGAGAAGGCTTCAGTTATTCAACAAACATTTCTCATGTACAGACTATGTTCCAGGGACCATTGGGAACATTGGGCAGACACCAGTGAACAAGACTCAGGCCCTCTTCTAAGGAAACTCACAGAGGAGTGAGCGAGATGGAGGTAGAGAGTTGAAGCACAGTGTTGTATCTGATAGGGAAAAATGAGTGCTATTGGAACACAGAGACAGGGTTCCTCACCTCAGAAGAGCTGATCTCAAATGACACAGATAATCTAGAGAACCAAGAGGAATGGATGACAAGGACGTCATGAGTGATGGCCTAGAGCCAAAAGGCTGTGATGCTCCTGTTGTGGATATTGATTTAAAAGCCAAACTCTAAAATATTTTAAGAGATTTATTCTGAACCAAATGTGAGGACCATGACCCATGACACAGC
The DNA here is from genome assembly GCF_000951045.1 of Mandrillus leucophaeus. Lineage (NCBI taxonomy): Eukaryota > Metazoa > Chordata > Mammalia > Primates > Cercopithecidae > Mandrillus > Mandrillus leucophaeus. The sequence continues at coordinate 3,162,979 of NW_012102599.1, read as the reverse complement.
CCTAGTAGGTCCTAAGAACATGTGCCTCTGTGGTTGGGTTACAGCTTGATTTTGCACATTTCAGGGGAGTTACAGGCAGACATCAATCAATACATGTGAGGTATACATTGGTTCAGTCCAGAAAGGCCAGACTACTTGAAGTGGATGTCTTTGGAGGATTTCTAGGTCAAAAGTGGATTCAGAGATTTTTTTTGTTTGGCAATGGGTTGAGAGTTAAGTTATTATCTGAAGACCCAGAATCAATACAAGGGAGTATCTGGGCTAAGATAAAGGGTTGTGGAGATTAAGGTTCTTATTATGTAGATGAAGTCTCATAGGTGGACACCCTTAGAGGCAACAGATGGCAAATGTTTCCTACT
>NW_012102599.1:3154177-3162100 GCF_000951045.1 Mandrillus leucophaeus | reverse complement strand
TTTTTGTTTCTTTTTTTGTTTTTGTTTTTTTCCTGAGTTTCACTGAGTTGCCCAGGCTGGAGTGCAGTGATGTAATCTTAGCTAACTGCAACCTCCAACTCCTAGGTTCAAGTGATTCTCCTGCCTCAGCCTCTCAAGTAGCTGGGATTACAGATGCACATCACCATGCCTGGCTAATTTTTTGTATTTTTAGTAAAGACAGGATTTCACCATGTTGGCCAGGCTGATCTCAAACTCCTGACCTTGGTTGATCCACCTGCCTTGGTCTCCCAAAGTGCTGGGATTACAGGCGTGAGCCACTGAGCCTGGCTGTTGTTTTGATTTTTTTAGAGAAAAGGTATCTTTCTGTTGCCCAGGTTGCTATTTTAATGTTAATGCTGGTCAGTTGTGCCTGAATTCCAAAGAAAGGAGGGTATAATGAATTCCAAAGAAAGGAGGGTATAATGAATTCCAAAGAAAGGAGGGTATAATGTTATAAAGGAGGCTATAGTGAACTCCAAAGAAAGGAGTGTATAATGTGGCATGTCCAACCCCCTTTCCCACCATGGCCTGAACTAATTTTTCATGTTTACTTTGGAATTCCCTTGGCCAAGAAGGGGGGTCAATTCAGTCCGCTGAGCAACTTAAAATTTTATTTTTGGTTTACATGGGCAGTACATTAGCCAGCCTGGCAGGGGTGCAGGTCTGGCTGGGGAACACAGCAAGAGAAGGGCATATTGGTGGGACTGGAGGCCTTTAACCCCAAAGAGAGAAAAGCTTGGATTATAGCTCTGGGTACACAATGGAGGGTAGCTTGGAGGGTGGTGAGCTAAAGAATGGGATGGCCTCTAGTTGGCAATTAGAATAATATGATTCTGGGGGCCATCCAAGGCTGTCAGGAAAATAAGCAATACTGTTCATGCTCGTGTTAAAAAAAAAAAAAAGAAGAAGAAGAAGAAGAAAAAAGTATATAACCTGCCAAAAATCAGACAGTGGGATAAAATTAATTTAATAAACCCTGCCTGAACTTTCTATGCCCTTTTCTTAGAGGATTTCATGAATCCTTTTGTAGCAGCAGCTCTTAAAATTCTGGGGTCATGGACTCTTTAGACTCTGATGAAAGCTTTTGATAGTCTTTCCAAGAACGCAACGAATTAAAGCAAAAAATTGTATGTGGCTAGGCAGCATTTCTCTACTCTCGTGTTCCCTTACCTTTATATCTTCTTTTCTTCTTTCTGAAAGAGAGGTCATTTGGTAAGGGCTGGGCGGGGGGTGGGGAGAAAAACAGATGCTTTCAGCAGAATCAGGCCCCAGAGCTTTCCTAGAAGAGGTAGTGAATATTCGCAGCAGAAAGTTTGGGGGTAGAAATTTTATTCTGAAATGTAGGAAGCCTCTTCCTGGTGTCAGAGGCATTTGAACCAGAGCAACGTCATCCTGAATAGGAGCTGGGCAAAATGAGGCTGAGACCTACTGGGCTGCATTCCCAGGTAGTTAAGGCGTTCTAAGTCACAGGATGAGAGAGGAGGTCAGCACAAGATACAAGTCATAAAGACCTTAATGATAAAACAGGTTGCAGTAAAGAAACCTGCCAAAACCCACCAAAACCAAGATGGCCACAAGAGTGACCTCTGATCATTGTCACTGCTACACTCCCACCAGCACCATGACAGTTTACAAATGCCATGGCAACGTCAGGAAGTTACTCTATATGGTCTAAAAAGGGGAGACATAATTAATTCGCCCTTTGTTTGGCATATCATCAAGAAACAACCATAAAAATGGACAACCAGCAACCCTTGGGGGTGCTCTGTCTATGGAGTAGCCATTTTTTATTCCTTTACTTTCCTAATAAACTTGCTTTCACTTTACGGGCTCACCCTAAATTCTTTCTTGTGCGAGATCCAAGAACCCTCTCTTGGGGTCTGGATCAGTACCTCTTTCCTGTAACACTCAGAAGTAAAAAAAAGCAATACAGGGATGGAAATGTAAAAGGAAAATAAATCTCAAGATCCCAAAATCACAAAGCCAAGAGAAAAGACAAGTGAGAATTATGTCAGGCAATCCTGCCTCCCATTTTATTCCTAAATAAGATAGCTACAAAGATAGAAAGCTCCATACCTCCCTCACAATTTACTCACAAGGAAACTCCTTGTGGACAAAGGACAGACAGAACAGAACTCAAAGTCATCCCTCAGAGGCTCACATGGGACAAATGCGTATCCGATTGCTTCCTCTGCCCTATTGTTTATGTAAAATTGCAGACTCACTGAGCCAGACTAAATTTTGTATTCAGTGGAAGGTTGATCAAGGACTCCAAAGAGTCCACCGCAGCCTTTTGTCTTTTGACTGCTTATGACCTGGAAGCCTGCACCTCAAGTTGCCTTGTCTTCCCAGACTAACCAATATACATCTTACACGTATAGATGATGTCTCATGTCTCCCTAAAATGCATAAAAGCAAGATGTGTCCTGACCACCTTGGGCACACGTTGTTAGGACCTTCCAAGGCTGTGTCACAAACAGGTTCTTAACTTTGAAAAAATAAATGTTCTAAATTGATTGAGACCTGTCTCAGATACCTTTTGGTTTACAGAAACAAGGAGAGAGTCCAAGTTTGGTGGAAGAAGGAAGGGAGCAATTAACTAGATTTTGTAGTTTGGTGGATGCCTCGATGGAGAAAGTAAAGAGCTGTACTCTATGGGTAAGAGTGATTGCCTCATAGTCAGGCTTTCTGGAAATGGACTGTATCTTTACACTCATCAAATACTGTAGCCGTAACCGAGGGCGGTTTTACCACTTCTTATTTCAGTTCCTTGTGAGCTTTCATCTGCCACAGCATTTGGGATGAGTCTTCTTCCAGTCAGGGCTGCTGGTCACAGTTGTGCAGGCTGTTCACTGAACAAGGCAAAGGGGACAGTGGAGACTGAAATCTAGCTGTGCTGGGCTTGCCAAAACTCTGTGGGCTGGCACAGGGCCGTGTGCAGGCAGAGCAGGCACCATTTTCTGACTCTCACAAAGGAGTCCTGCAGGCTGGCAGCACTGTTCCTACCACCTGCCTGAGGCTCTGCTCTTTCTCTTCTGCCTCTGCCTCTTCCCTTCACCACAGGAGGCCATGGCAGAGAATTACACTTGTCAAGTTTCCACAATATGATGCTGGCTAGAAACACTGGCCAGGCTGCCATCTCCCTCCTCCCTCTCCCTCCCCTCTGCTCCTCCCTCTCTCCCTCATCTCTCTCCCAGAGCCTCTTCCACATGGATTTACTTTTTCAGAGAAAGCAGATGGAGGTTAAAGTAGATCGAGGTTGAAGGAGAAGAATGACTCAGTATGTGACAAGTGTGTTTCTCCTACCAATAGCATGAAGAAAACAGACGCAGACAGTTCTCAGAAGCCTCTCGTCTCTCAGCCCAAGCCTCAAGCTAAGAGAAATGTTGTGAAAAAGAACAGCCCATAAATGGTCCCTGAGTGACAGCCACAGAGTTAAAACCACAGGAGGGCTCTGGCTGCTCCCACAGCTGCAGGACGATGAGGTTTGGCTGGGTTCCAGATCACAGGCCTGCAGTGGCCTGGGCCCCGGCGTCAGTCCTACCTCCCCAAGAAGCCCAGGCCCAGGCTGGTTTCTTCCCTGCCCACTACTCGGGAGGAGCTAGGACCCTGTGGGAACTGGGAGTGTTGCCTCAAAGGCAAGCCCACTGACTTTCTCGCTTCAGGCAGCCCCTGCTCACCCTCAGGCACCAGGCACCTGCTTGGCCGCTTTCCCAGGCCCATGGGGCATCTGCTCCTCCCATCTCAGGCCCGAGGGAGAAGCAACAGCCCAGAGCTTGACGAGGAGCAGATAATGAAACCAGCTTTGCAAAAATCATAACTGAGGGAATTATGACATGAAAGAGATCAGACCTAACTGACCGCATCTTCCTTCAAACCTCTAAACTGTCTTTCTTCATTCGTGGGTATAGGCTGAACTAGCTTTGGGAAGGAATTTAGCTTATAGTTTAAACTCTGAAACAAAATTGATAATAGCCCTTTCCCAAAAACCCCCTTCTTGCCTGCGGACCAGCCTGCCTTTGTAGCATTAACAAATTATCTACAAGATTAGAAAGGTTGCAGCCTTTGGCCGCAAGAATCTGAACCTCCCCAGATTGCTCCTGGGAATGACATCACTGTTGCAAAACCTAACATCAGTGCTTGAGATATTTTGCAGACCCTGCATTCCAGTGCAGCAGATGACACCACCCAGACTGATAATCTGGCTCAACCAGTTCTGCGATCCCACCCGGGAGCAGAAGTCAGCAAGAGCAATTCACTTTGACCCCCTCTGATTTCATCTTCAACCCAACGAATAAGCACTCTCCACTCTCCCAGCCCATGCTACCAAATTATCCTTAAGCGCTCTGATCCCTGAATGCTCAGGGAGATTGATTTGAGTAACAATAAAACTCCAGTCTCCTGCACAGCCGGCTCTGCATGAATTACTCTCTCTCTCTCTTTTTTTTTTTTTTTTTTTTGAGACCGAGTCTCACTCTGTCACCCAGGCTGGAGTGCAGTGGTGCAGTCTTGGATGACTGCAACCTCTGCCTCTTGGGTTCAAGCAATTATCTGCCTCAGCCTCCCGAGTAGCTGGGATTACAGGTGCCCACCACCACGCCCGGCTACTTTTTTTGTATTTTTAGTAGAGACGGGGTTTCACCATCTTGGCCAGGCTGGTCTTGAATTCCTGACCTCGTGATCCACCCACCTCGGCCTCCCAAAATGCTGGGATTATAGGCATGAGCCACCGCGCCCGGCCTGAATTACTCTTTCTCTATTGCAATTCCCCTGTCTTGAGAAACCAGCTCTGTCTAGGCACCCAGCAAGGTGAACCCATCGGGTGGTTACGGTAATACCCTGGAACTCCAGGACTCTACTTGAGGAGATGTAGGGACAGCAAAACTCCATCCACCTCCACGCTCTTAGGGTCTCAGCTGGGCCCAAAGGCTAAATTGACGTAAGATGGATTAACAGGAGAAAAGCATACAACTTTATTTCATGTAAGTTTTACATGGCACAGGAGCCCTGCTAAGGAAATGAAGACCCCCAAAGAAGCAGCTAGAGTCAGTTACTTATTAATATATACCGGATTGGACGAAGAGTAGTAAGTTGTAAAGAAGCAACTAAATTATGTGGAGAGGCTTAAAAGATAAGAGTTACTTGAACAAGGTCTGTGCCGAACACTCCTTGTCTCTACTTCTCAACCTCGAAGATAAGGATGTTGTGTCTTTCACGCTGGAATTTCATCTCCTGCTTTTTTTTTTTTTTTTTTTTGAGATGGCGTTTCACTGTTATTGCCTAGGCTGGAGTACAATGGCACAATCTCGGCTCACCGCAACCTCCGCTTCCTGGGTTCAAGCGATTCTTCTGCCTCAGCCTCCCGAATAGCTGAGGTTACAGGCATGCACCACCACGCCCAGCTAATTTTGTGTTTTTATTAGAGGTGGGGTTTCACCATGTTGGTCAGGCTGGTCTCGAACTCCTGACATCAGATGATCCACCCGCCTTGGCCTCCCAAAGTGCTGAGATTACAGGTGTGAGCCACCATGCCCAGCCCATCTCCTGCTTTTAAGAAACAGCACAGAGGTCAGAGTGATCTTGCACCCACTGTTTTCCATGTGCCTTTAACTTAAAAGTCAATATGCCAGAATGGCATGTTTGGGGTGGCATATTCTTAATTCTTTCAGAGAGCAGGGGTCCATAGTCGTCACCATCATCATCTTGTGCATGTAGGGTGCACTAATACATGCTGGGCAGATACCAAGCCCTTTCCATTCCACATTCATTCTCATAGCCACCTCCTGGGGTATTATTGCCTCCATTTCACAGGTGAGAAAACTGAGACTGAGAAATACTGTAAAGCTTTCTCAGGGTCACTGAGTCCCACCAACTCCACCAACCCATCAGAATTCTCTCCTTCCCTCTCTTTAGTTAGGACCACGTGTTGTAACTGTATTACAATCTTTCTTCAAGAGAAATGGACTCTAGGAGTCTATTTCCAAGATTCACACTTGATAGGGTATTTTATAGGAAAAGAGAATGGCCAGATAGTCATTGCTAGACTAGGCACAGAATAAAAGAATGTCTGGTTAGGCCGGGTGTGGTGGCTCACGCCTGTAATCCCAGCACTTTGGGAGGCCCAGGGGGGCCAACTGCCTGAGGTCAGGAGTTTGAACCCAGCCTGGCCAACATGGTGAAACCCCTGTTTCTACTAAAAATACAAAAGTTAGCCAGGCGTGGTGGTGCACACCTGTAGTCCCAGCTACTTGGGAGGCAGAGGCAGAAGAATCACTTGAACCCAGGAGGTGGAGGTTGCAGTGATCCAAGATTGCACCACTGCACTCCAGCCTAGGTGACAGAGCAAGACTCCATCTAAAATATATATATCTGGTTAAAGGTCAATTGGGCTATTGTCTGAAGGTCTGCAAGGGGTCAGGGAGGAGGGGTAGGGGTGTGACTTATTTCCCAGAACAAGTCTTAACGCCATTAAAGTCTATCAGGAAACATCTTAGGCATTTTATCAGGAGCACTGAGTTTCTCCCCAGAAGGAAGTTGTGAATTACATCACATACAAAAAAGGGTCTGTCCCAGACCAGGCCTGGGGCAATTTTTCTTTTCAGTGCTATCATGGTGAAACATGACATTCTATTGATGACTAGACTATTCCAATTCAGTTATGTTATCATAACACATGGTCATGGTGTCACAGCAAACACTTGAGGACAGAACAAGTTCAAATCACCTATATGTCTGGCTTATAACAGATATGTAATGAATGTTTTATTCTGTGAATGAGTGAACTTTCCTAAATGGATAAGGAACGAGTGAACTAGATCAACACTGCTCAAAGTGCAACTTGCCATCCAGGGCAGGTCTGTAAACTGTTACTGGACCACGGCAAGGTGAGAAAGAAGATAAACTTTTTATCTGAGGAATATGACCTCTTTTAAGTGATCAGGTCCAGAGAGGCATTAAAATGAGACAGCAGTCATGGCTCACTCCACCCCCTACGTGTAGGAGATCAGTCAGAGTGGTAGGAAAAATTATAGGGAAAGACAAACCTTCTTGGAAGGCCGGGAGGTTTTGCAAAAGCTTCGGGAGAGGATTATGGCAAAGGCAGTCAAATTCTCTTATCTGGGGGCTGAGAACAAAGGGCAGATAACAGAGGAATATAAAGGAACTTATCTAGATAAATCTGTTTACTTATATCTCTAGAAACCAACCCTTGATCATTCCTATGCAGGACTGCTTTCTACTCGGGGGGTCAACAATGTTAATTACCCCAAACTGTGTTTGCTCTAAGCCTTTGTCATTAAATCTGTACTAAATAAATGCGAGTGTCTCTGGTTTATGGGGGCTGCTGCTGCACTCTCATTGGTGGTGCTAAGCGGCAGTTCCCTAGCCACGCTGTCAGGTAATATACCTGTGCCAGCATACTTCCTTCTTCATCTGTTGCTTGGCCAGAGTCTGCAGGACACCCTCAGTGGCACCTACCACCTTGAGCTAAGTATTTATTTTGAAGCCTCCTGCTATATGGACTCTAGACTGAATGTCATCACCAAGTACCCACAAGTTAACCTAACAATGCCATGTGCTAGACAACATTATTAATACACTATAGTTCAACAATATATAGCCAATTACTAATCAACGTTATTTCTGTAACCCTGCAAGATTTCCTGAAAAACAACTTTTGCAATTGCCCCCTTTCCTGATTCATCCTATTTTCCTTAAAAGCTTTTATCTTTGGGCTGGGCACTGTGGCTCATGCCTGTGATCCCAGCATTTTGGGAGGCCGAGATGGGTGGATCACTAGGTCAGGAGATCGAGACCATCCTAGCTAACATGGTGAAACCCCGTCTCTACTAAAAATAGAGGTATAGTGGTGGGCGCCTGTAGTCCCAGCTGCTTGGGAGGCTG
>NW_012102599.1:3144593-3152512 GCF_000951045.1 Mandrillus leucophaeus | reverse complement strand
GTCTGCAAGGGGTCAGGGAGGAGGGGTAGGGGTGTGACTTATTTCCCAGAACAAGTCTTAACGCCATTAAAGTCTATCAGGAAACATCTTAGGCATTTTATCAGGAGCACTGAGTTTCTCCCCAGAAGGAAGTTGTGAATTACATCACATACAAAAAAGGGTCTGTCCCAGACCAGGCCTGGGGCAATTTTTCTTTTCAGTGCTATCATGGTGAAACATGACATTCTATTGATGACTAGACTATTCCAATTCAGTTATGTTATCATAACACATGGTCATGGTGTCACAGCAAACACTTGAGGACAGAACAAGTTCAAATCACCTATATGTCTGGCTTATAACAGATATGTAATGAATGTTTTATTCTGTGAATGAGTGAACTTTCCTAAATGGATAAGGAACGAGTGAACTAGATCAACACTGCTCAAAGTGCAACTTGCCATCCAGGGCAGGTCTGTAAACTGTTACTGGACCACGGCAAGGTGAGAAAGAAGATAAACTTTTTATCTGAGGAATATGACCTCTTTTAAGTGATCAGGTCCAGAGAGGCATTAAAATGAGACAGCAGTCATGGCTCACTCCACCCCCTACGTGTAGGAGATCAGTCAGAGTGGTAGGAAAAATTATAGGGAAAGACAAACCTTCTTGGAAGGCCGGGAGGTTTTGCAAAAGCTTCGGGAGAGGATTATGGCAAAGGCAGTCAAATTCTCTTATCTGGGGGCTGAGAACAAAGGGCAGATAACAGAGGAATATAAAGGAACTTATCTAGATAAATCTGTTTACTTATATCTCTAGAAACCAACCCTTGATCATTCCTATGCAGGACTGCTTTCTACTCGGGGGGTCAACAATGTTAATTACCCCAAACTGTGTTTGCTCTAAGCCTTTGTCATTAAATCTGTACTAAATAAATGCGAGTGTCTCTGGTTTATGGGGGCTGCTGCTGCACTCTCATTGGTGGTGCTAAGCGGCAGTTCCCTAGCCACGCTGTCAGGTAATATACCTGTGCCAGCATACTTCCTTCTTCATCTGTTGCTTGGCCAGAGTCTGCAGGACACCCTCAGTGGCACCTACCACCTTGAGCTAAGTATTTATTTTGAAGCCTCCTGCTATATGGACTCTAGACTGAATGTCATCACCAAGTACCCACAAGTTAACCTAACAATGCCATGTGCTAGACAACATTATTAATACACTATAGTTCAACAATATATAGCCAATTACTAATCAACGTTATTTCTGTAACCCTGCAAGATTTCCTGAAAAACAACTTTTGCAATTGCCCCCTTTCCTGATTCATCCTATTTTCCTTAAAAGCTTTTATCTTTGGGCTGGGCACTGTGGCTCATGCCTGTGATCCCAGCATTTTGGGAGGCCGAGATGGGTGGATCACTAGGTCAGGAGATCGAGACCATCCTAGCTAACATGGTGAAACCCCGTCTCTACTAAAAATAGAGGTATAGTGGTGGGCGCCTGTAGTCCCAGCTGCTTGGGAGGCTGGGGCAGGAGAATGGCATGAGCCTGGGAGGCGGAGCTTGCAGTGAGCCGAGATTGTGCCACTGCACTCCAACCTAACAGAGTGAGCCCCTGTCTCCAGAAAAAAAAAAAAAAAAAAAAAAAAAAAAAAAAAAAAAAAAGCTTTTTTCCTTAAAAACTCTCCTTTATTCTCAGGACAACTTCTCAGTGTTTTCTGGGCTGCAGTCCTTAGCCTTGGCCCAAATGGACTCTATATTAATTTTGCCTCAATTTCCTCCTTCAGGTCAACAAAAGTAAGCACAGAAATTGAGAGAATGACATATGGAAAAAGTTTTATAGCAATTGGATAATGTCTGTTGAGTCTAAATAATACAAGAGTTCAGCCAGGCATGGTGGCTCACGACTGTAATCCCAGCACTTTGAGAGGCCCAGGCAGGCGGATCACCTGAGGTCAGAAGTTCCAGACCAGTCTGGCTAACACTGTGAAACCCCGTCTCTACTAAAAATACAAAAATTAGCCGGGCATGGTGGCAGGTGCCTGTAGTCCCAGCTACTTGGGAGGCTGAGGCAGAAGAATCGCTTGAACCCAGGAGGCGGAGGTTGCAGCTAGCCGAGGTTGCACCATTGCACTCCAGCCTGGGTGACAAGAGCGAAGCTCCTTCTCAAACAGTAATAATAATAATAATAATAATAAAGGAGTTAAGAAGAAACTGCTTAAGCAGATAATGAGGGTATGGGAATCCTCGGTAAGGTTTTCCTTTTTAATGAAAAGTAGCCCCAAAATCATTTTCTAACAAAGAACAGCCTGTAAAATCGAGCTGCAGACATAGACAAGCAAGTGGAAAGCTTGCACAAGTGAATGCCAGCAGGAAAAAAGCTATCTGGGACCAGGCATGTTCAAAATGACAGCTCCATCTTCCCTTCTCTTTGCCAGCTGCGTGTATAGTAAGAAGCAGACAATATGGGGCCAGTCAAGTGAAAAGCTCATTTAATGGCATGGTAAGATTAGGGTGGGGTGGCCAGCCTTCACTGAGCACTGTGTAAACGTCACACCTGATCAAACTAATCTGTGGGTCCTACGTAAATCAGACACCGCCTCCTCAAGCCTGCCTATAAAATCCGATGCACTCCGCCACTGGCTTGTCTTTCCTTATGGAAGGCACTCTCTTTCACTAGGGGAAGAGCTATTCTCCTTTCTCTTTATTTTGCCTGTTAAACCTCCACTCCTAAATTCCTTGTGTGTGTGCATCTCCTAAATCTTCTTGGCGCAAGATGATGAACCCTGGGTATTTACCCCAGGTGATGCTGCTTCATAATAATAATTTTAAAAATAGGTTTACATTTTAATATGCTCTTGGTTTTGGTTTTTGTTTTTTGTTTGCTTGTTTGTTTTTTCATTTTTTTTCCTGCTAACTCTTTGTCCTTTTTTTTTTTTTCCCCCCTGCTTAGGATTCATTGTGCTTTTAAATCACTATGGAGCTTTTGAAAAACAGAGATAAGGCCAGGCACAGTGGCTCACGCCTGTAATCCCAGCACTTTGGGAGGCCGAGGCAGGAGGAACACCTGAGGTCAGGAGTTGGAGACCAGCCTGGCCAACATGGTAAAACCCTGTCTCTACCAAAAATACAAAATTTAGCCAGGCATGGTGGTGCAAACCTGTAATCCCAGCTACTCAGGAGGCTGAGGTAGGAGGATTGCTTGAACCTGGGAGGCAGAGGTTGCAGTGAGCCAAGATCACACCACTGCACTCCAGCCTGGGCAACAGAGCAAGACTCCGTCTCAGAGGAAAAAAAAAAGAAAAGAACTCTCTGGACTTCTTTTAGTATGGACATCTGTCATACTTCTATGACATTTTCATACGGACATCTGTCATACTAAAATTTTTCTTTCTGGGACTGGATGTTCCCTATAGGCCCTCCCAGTTTATGTAACCAAGGAGTTAGAGTGTGTAACCAAATAGGTGGGCCCATTATTGGAAGGGTGGTAGTCAGGAGGCCAGGCTGGGGGCCAGGTTGCCTGGACTGAATCCTGACTCTACCACATGCAGTGTCTAACCGTGAGTAACTTTTCTCATCTGTGAAGTGGGGATGAAAATTGTACTTTTATCTTGGGTGCTTACAAGAAGTAAATAAATTAATATATGTAAAATACATAGTGCTGGATATATCTGAGGTTATTACTATGAGCCTAAGCAAGGCTATTTATATATATGCATGTATCCATATATATGCGTGTGTGTATATATATACACATGTGTGCATGCACATACACACACACACACCCCCACCTTAGAAGCCCATGGATACAGTAAACAAACATAGTTACAGGTTCCTTGAAAAAATCTAGGCTAACTAACACACTGCCATTACACAGTGTAGGAGTATGTATATTCGTTAACATACTGATACTGAAAGCTGTTCACAATATAATAAATGAAAAAAGCAGATTGCAAATCAGATTGCAACATACGAGCCTATTTTTGTAAAACTACACACATATGTGGATAAGAAAAAGTCTGGAAGGGTAGAGACAAAAAAAGATGTAACAGTGGTTATTGAAGTGATTTTTATTATCATCTTTTTGTTTCATTGCTTCTAATCTTTTCAACAATGAATGTGCAATATTTGTGAGTTTTCTTAGGATAGACCTAGAAAAACATCAATATAAAGAATCTCTTTCCGTTATGATTTCTTTCACTTGTGCCAACCAGGCTAGATTGCAGATTTTCCTGAGGGGCATTTGGGGAGAAGGGTGGGAGAGTATCCCTGGGGTGCCCCTGAGCACACAAAGCCCCAGCCTGAGTTGTTCAGGACCCACAGCTCTAGTAGTTGAGCTTATGGCTAATAAGCCAGGCAGTGTTTCTGGCTGACTGGCATGTCCTGTGTCTTCCTGTTCTCTACTCTTACTGGTTTCATGTGCTGGCCTTTGTCTCTGATATTTTCATTCTTTTTTGAGACAGAGTCTCTCTCTGTCACCCAGGATGGAGTGCAGTGGTATGATCTTGGCTCACTGCAACCTCTCCCTCCCAGGTTCAAGTGATTCTCCTGCCTCAGCCTCACAGGTAGCTGGGACTACAGGCACCTGCCACCATGCCTGGCTAACTTTTGTATTTTTAGTAGAGACGGGGTTTCACTGTTGGCCAGGCTGGTCTCAAACTCCTGACCTCAGGTGATCTGCCCATCTCGGCCTCCCAAAATGCTGGGATTACAGGCGTGAGCCACCACGCCCAGAAGCCTTTAAACTTCCATCACAAAAACCTGAAATGAATAGGCAGAATCTAAAGCTCCAGGTCAGAGGCTGGAAGTTCCGAGGCCTGCAGGAAGAAGTGAGAGCCCTTGGGAGCCGAAACCTGGCCCTCAAGTCCCGACTTGCCCGAAGCCATCTGTGTATCTTGGGCAATGAGGAGAGTCAGTTTCTTCATCTGTAGGATGATAGGATTGGGTTAAATCCTCCCTGAGGTCCCTTTCAACTCCAAAAAATGGGAGTCCAGTAAATAACAGAGAAGCAGGGGAAATTGTTCTGCCATGTTGATTTAGGTTTGGGCTCAATGAAGGGATCTACACTAACAAGAGAGAAAAAAAAATTGTATGGGTTTGCATGCAGTATCCAGAGAAGTAAGGCAAATACAGTTTGAGGCCTGGATTTATGGATTATTTCCTTCTTTCTGACTATTCCATTTGTTAAACAGAGATAGCATCAATATCTGTTTACTCAATGAATGCCTAGCAAACAACCACACAGTAAGTGGGTTCAGTTAAAAAAATATGCTCTGACGGTAAGGGTGAAAATAGTGACAGGCAAGGCTTGGATGGAAGATCTCACTTCTGGTCAGTGACGGCTTGTGTGTGGCCTGGATGAGCCATGTCACCCTCCTGGACCTCATCTCTTACACTAACACCTCACAGGGTCATCCTGAGCCTCAGATGAAAGCATCATCAAATGGAAAAGAGGGAGTTTGAAGCGAGAGATCTAAGTACAAATCCTGATTCTGCCAAGCATTAGTTACGTGGGCACAGATGAGTCATTTAGCATTCCTGAACCTTAGCTTCCTTGCCTGCAAAATGAGTCAAGTAATAATAACCCACAGCATTGCTGTGATGTCATAGGAGACAGCGTACACGAAGTACTTTAGAACCTCTAGAGTGCTGAGCAAATACTGGCAATCATTATAATAAGACAAGGAAAAGCACTTTGGAAAATTTTGAAGTACTAAATGAATTAATGTGCGGAGATGATGACTGTGAGGACTGATTCACTTAAGAAATGTGGTTCAGCGTTACTATGGGCACAGCACCGTTTGATGCTAGAGCAATCAAAGTTGGGTGAGAGAGGTACCCCCAGGCTGCAGACAGAAGCCATGAAGAGGAGGAAGAGAAAGGGGAGAGGGAGGAGATGTATTTGAGAAGTACACATGTGCAGTGATTTATCTAGGGCTGTCTGAAAACTTTTTAAAACAATATCTTCAGTCCAACACCCCAGTAAGTCAATTCCCCGAGACAACAGATCTACGATGCAACGATGCAACGACTGCCCTTGGGTTAGCTCTGGTGACTCACTCGTAAATTGCACCCCTATCTGTTTCAATTAGTGTAAAAGTTCTACAGACAGATTGGGCCGCCTTACTATGTTCTATTTAAACATGGCTATGAAGGACGTTCCACTGCATCAGCAGCTGGGCTCCAGCAAGCTGCAACCTCGCTGCTTCTCAAGCCTGTGCTGCCACAAACATACACGCTCAGCCTGCAGATTCTTGGAATCGCTCCTCAGGGCCCTGCAGGCGAGCTCTTCACTCTACTTCGAGTCCTATGTAGGCCCCGAGTTCTAGTCATTTCCTTCCTTTTGTCCAGAATCCATTAGAAACCGCTTGCCTGTGTAACCCCCAGCACCACCCTGCTTCTATGAATCATACCAATTTTCTGTTCTGGTCTATTTGTTAATCCATCCCCTGAAACCGCCCCAGTTCAGTCATTCCCAGCAGGCAGACAGATGGATTAGAATCCCCAGTGAAGGCAGTCGCTGCTGGAGGGCACTGTGCAACATCCAACACTCATCATGGCAAAAAGCGCGTGTGTCTCTCTCAGGGCAACAGGGAAAAACCGAAGCCTGTTTTCTTTTTCAAAGGGGTTGTTTGTGTTAAAACCAGACCACTGATGCGGTCTGTCAACATCGTTCAGACCTCTCCTCAATCAGGCCTCCCTCTCCTACCAAAATACTAAATATCCTCTCTCTCTTTTCCTAATTTATTTTCTTCACAGCACCCATCATCCATCTACATTGTTCATTGCTCTTTTTTTTTTTTTTTTGAGACAGAGTCTTGCTCTGTGGCCCAGGCTGGAGTGCAGTGGCATGATCTCAGCTCACTGCAACCTCCACTTCCCGGGTTCAAGCAATTCTCCTGCCTCAGCCTCCTGAGTGGCTGGGACTACAGGCACCTGCCACTACGCCCAGCTAATTTTTTGTATTTTAGTAGAGACGGGTGTTCACCGTGTTAGCCATGATAATCTCGATCTCCTGACCTCATGATCTGCCCACCTTGGCCTACCAGAGTGCTGGGATTACAGGCTTGAGCCACTGCACCCAGCTACATTGATCTTACTATTTATTTTATAACTACTGTTCGCACCCCATCCCTAATTAAATCCTTAAACTCCATGAAAGCGGGAACTTTGGCTATTGCACAGCTTGACACTAAGGCCAAGGTGCAATGATAGAAATGCAAGGAAATAGTTAGGAAACAAAGCGGCAAGTCCAGCTATGGAGAGATGCTCTGTTAGTCATTGAGTCCTCCACTTTCCCCGAATCAACCCCGTAAAGAACCTAAAGAACTCAGTACATTCTGAATGAATAAACAGGTGAATGGAGATGTCTTCACATACAATAAGAGATTGAGCCTCTGTTGATCCCTTTTGTGAGATACTGAAAGGTACCTATTTGTGCTAAACAATACTAGAAATAATTCAAGTACAGCAAACATGGATTGAAAGGCAAATATATGAAAAGTGAACAAGTAAAAACTCCAGGTTGCTCTCTTCTTAGGAAGTTTACAGAAAAGAGAAGCAAAGAGTAGGAAGAGTGAGGTGGTCTGGGTCTGCCACAAATTTGTGAGCTTAGGCAGGTCAGGCAATGGTCTCAATACCTGTGTCTTCATCCATAAACAGCAGAATCCTGCCAGCTCTGAGGTGTAAAACAATGGAATGGCATAGCTGCCATTTATTGTACTAGACGTAGTGTAGCCTTTACCCACATTAGCTCCTTTAATGCTCACTATATTATTTTCTCCATTTTACAGATGAGGAAACTGACACACAGAGAGGCTAGTTAACTCACACAAGGCTGCAGGGCTTGTGTAAGAGGTTAGTTAACTTATGCAACGTGGCAGAGCTGAGATTCAAGTTCAGACAATTTTGCTTTAGAACCTGAACTTTAAATTTTTTTTTTTTTTT
>NW_012102599.1:3141217-3142988 GCF_000951045.1 Mandrillus leucophaeus | reverse complement strand
AGTCTTGCTCTGTAACCCAGGCTGGAGTGTAGTGGTGCAGTCTCGGCTCACTGCAACCTCTACCTCCCAGGTTCAAGCAATTCTCCTGCCTCAGCCTCTCAAGTAGCTGGGATTATAGGCATGCATGTGCCACCATGCCAGGCTAATTTTGTATTTTTAGTAGAGACAGGGTTTCACCATGTTGGGCAGTCTCAGCCTCCCAAAGTGCTGGGATTATAGGCATGAGCCACCATGCCCAGCCAATGTCATATTTTTTAATTCTCTTTCCAATACGGTGGTTTGAAAATGATATTTTATGGGTGGGTTTTGTTTTCATTCCCCTGAATACATGTGAAATGAAGCACCTTTTCTAGTGTTTATTGATCATGTATATTTTTTCTTCTGGGAAGTATCTGGTTTAAAACTGGGCTGTTTTTCTTATTGATTTGTGGTTATTCTTTATATATTATGGATAATAGCAGAGCTTCTTGAATATAAATATATTGTTAGAAGATCCACAATTTTTGAATGCTGCTATCCCAGAACTATTCTTTTGTTCATTCAGATTAGAATTAACCAACCTCCTCCTTTCTCTTCCAAGCAAATAGATATTGAGTGGTATTTCCTAGGTTTTGAGGCTCAGGAAAAGGCAATTGCCCAGACCTCCAACTTATATCTTTCAGTAGGGATTTCAGTAATCATGTAATGACAGACTATGTAGATAACTAATGAGTGCATCACTCAGTTCTACAGGAAATGAAATTTATTCCAGGTAGTTCGAACGAAGAGACTTGAATGAAATCACTACTTAGGTCAGGGTCAAGGGACCACATCAAGGATGCTACTGCATCCAAAGATGAGGACCAGCAGGAAGCTATTACCCCGCATAGGGCTGAGGGTGAGGAGAGGAAGCACCACCCTAGGGCCCAGTGGAAGCTGGAATCATGGAAGAGAAGCTTCTCAGTGGGAGCTGGAGCCACGGAGGGACTCATGACTATTGCCAAATAAGTAGCACCAAAGCCAGAAATGTATAGGGATAAAACACCCAGCTGTTCTCCCTTACTACCCTCTGATTTCCTGCCAGAGTGTCCTACTGGTTGAACTCAAGTGGAAGACAGGCAGGAAGAGATCCAGGTGATTCAGTCCACAGGCTTAGCCTCCCAGGCCCAGAGGAGGGCAGGGAAAGGTGGAAGATGGAAATGAGGACGTGGGGGCAGCAAGCAGAGAGCAGCCAGGACAGTGGGATGTGAATTACCTGAGACTTTATTATCGGAAGAATGACAGAAGGAAGCTCCTGTAGGAAGACTGCCAAGCTCCCATCATCACCATTTCCCCGCAGTATGTAACAAGAATCGTTGTCACCATCTTAAATTAGCAAGTGTAATGAACATTTAATGTAATTATAGATATAATTTTTAGCTGGTCAAGTTTATGCCAAAATTACGTGGTAAAACTGGGACATTTTGTGTTTTTTTGTTTTGTTTTGTTTTGTGTTTTGTTTTTTGTTTTTTGTTTTCGAGACATAGTCTTGCTCTATCCCCCAGGCTGGAGTGCAGTGTGCAATCTCAGCTCACTGCAATCTCTGCCTCCCGGGTTTCAGTGATTCTCCTGCCTTGGCCTCCAGAGTAGCTGGGTTTACAGGCATCTGAAACCACACCTGGCTAACTTTTGTATTTTTAGTAGAGACAGGATTTTGCCATGTTGGTCAAGCTTGTCTCAAACTCCTGGCCAAAACTGGGACATTTTGAAAAGTAACTGTAAAGGGGAAGTATCTCTCTCTATATATATATAT
>NW_012102599.1:3124389-3140027 GCF_000951045.1 Mandrillus leucophaeus | reverse complement strand
AGAAAATACCTGAAACCTGAGGGGTGGAAAAGTGAGATAAGAAAAAGAGAATATTGGCCAGGCACGGTGGCTCATGCCTGTAATCTCAACATTTTGGGAGGCCGAGGTGGGTGGATCACCTGAGGTCAGGAGTTCAAGACCAGCCTGACCAACATGGTGAAACTCTGTTTCTACTAAAAATACAAAATTAGCCAGGCATGATGGAACATGCCTGTAATCTCAGCTACTTGGAAAACTGAGGCAGGAGAATCACTTGAACCCAGGAGGCAGAGGTTGCAGTGAGTCGAGATTGCACCATTGCACTCCAGCCCGGGCAACAAGAGCAAAACTCCATCCCAAAAAAACAAAAACACCAACCAACCAACCAATCAACGAACAAAAAAAACGAAGAGAAAGAGAATACTGGATGGGCACAGTGGCTCACACCTGTAATCTTAGCACTCTGGGAGGCCAAGGTGAGAAGATCGCTTGAGCCCAGGAGTTCAAGACCAGTCTGGGCAACATAGCAAGACCCCGTCTCTACAATAAATTTTAAAATTAGCCAAGTGTGGTGGCGTGCACCCGTGGTCCCAGTTACTTGGGAGGCTGAGGTGGGAGGATCGCTTGAGCTCTAGAAGTTGAGGCTGCAGTGAGCCATGATCACACCACTACACTCCATTGTGGGTGTCAGAGCAAAACCCTATCTCAAAAAAAGTGTTTTAATAAAAAAAGAAAAAGACAATATTTCCCAAGCTTTTTATAACATTAAATCATGGTGTATCTCATCTCTGCCAATTTACATGCAACCAGCCTTTGGAATCATGCTTTAAATACCAAGGGTTGGAATGGAGACCTTTGCAAATGATGGTATTGTGTGATACAGGTGGGTCCCATTCTCATTGCCAGAAAGAAAAGGGGAGGACAAAGGTCAGACTTGGAATATTTTATTTAAAAATATATTTTTTAAAACACAGGCTACTTGACTGACGGGGGCGGGGCTGCAGGCTACATGAGGTCGGATGTGGCGAAGCCATTCAGTCAAGCTGCTCTGGGAGGAAGTGGGGCAGGGTGGTTTTGAGCAGAGCTTTGGAGTCACACAGACCTACTTGAGACTCCTGGGGCAGCCACTCACCTGCTGCACGGGCTTGGCCTTGTCACATCAACATGCTGAGCCTCAGTTTCCTCATGTAAGATGGGACTCAGTATAATGTGGGCCTACACACATGTGGCAAAAGAGTGCTTCACACGGTGGCTGGCACAGCACATCTGAAGCACTGAACCAACTTAATCAGGATGCTTCTAGATTTCTTGTTACCACACTGGATTCTGCTGCCCAGTTAACTAGTCAGTGTAAAGTAGGACAGAATAGAATTGCTATGGATGGAAAGTTTGTGTCCCCACAATCTCGAAATATTGAGGCCTAATCCCCAATGTGATGGCATTTGAAGGTGAGGACTTTGGAAAGTATTAGATCATGAGGGTTGAGTCCTCATGAATGGGATTAGTGTCCTTAGAAGATGAAACACCAGAAAGATGATCTCGTGCTCTGCCATGTGAGAACACAGCAAGAAGACAGCCATTGCAAACCAGGCAGAGGGGTCTCACCAGAACCCAACCATGCTGTCCCTGGCCTTGGACTCCCCAGCATCCAGAACTGTGAGAGATAAATTTCTGTTGTTGAGTCCCCCTAGTCTATGGTTTTCCACTATAGCAGCCCAGACTGACAGAGGCAAGAATGAATTACCCAACCATGAATTAACTCTTTAATGTCATCAAGAACATATTTAATGTTGCTACTTGGAATAGTTAAGAATCGATATGCAATAGTTTACAGAAAGGTACCACAAATTTTGAAGTATAAGAAACCTGTGTCTGCATCTAGGCAGGCAAAAGTAAGTATGTGCTCATGTACAACACACAACACATGGATTCTACCCAGATGACCTGTTTTTCTTCTTACCCCTGCCAGGCTAGTGAGGGTCTGCTTCCTTTCTATAACCACTGTGCGGCACAGAAGCCCAATTACTGTCTGTCTTTCCAATTTAGTTCAACACAACTTTAGCTCCATTGCCTTCCCTGTGCTGAGCCCTGGGGACACTGAGGAGACCAGAAGGCAGTGCTGCCTTCAAGAACAGCAGTCTAGCAGGAAGAAAGACACTTATTGGCTCCATTTCTGCCAGCTTCCGCCACTGGAAAGGGTTTACACATAGATTCCTGGCCTCAGGTGTGAGGCTTCCCAGAGGGAGCTGTGAAGTTTGGCTCCTGCCAACAGGTGGAGGTCTCACCTGTGTGTCCTTGGCCACGTGACAGCAAAGCCATTTGACTGTGCCATCTCTGGCCTTCCCTTCCTGCTCTGCTGCCACCATGGAACCACCTCCTCTTCCCTTACTTAGGATCATGTATGGTGGCCCTTCCCACTTTCAGATACCCACCCCTGACTCTCTTCAACAAGAGAAAAAGAAAAGCCTTGGGGACAGCCCACTGCAGTGAATAGAAATTCCTTCCCACTGACATGTTAAATACCTCTCACCACAAAGGCTGGCCCTGAACACCTGCATTTCATGATTTAAGACTGTGCGTTGAGAGAGAAGAGAATCCCAGGGATATCAGAGGATATGAGATCCCTTCCCCTCCCCTGCTCGGTCATCTTTCAAGCCCCCTGCCCCGTCATCTTTCAAGCCCCCCCTCCCCGCCCTGAGCTGAGAACTAGAGACAGGGCTCTCAAATCAAGGGAGGCAGGTGACTCAGAGGTGAGTACAAGTCATGGCCTGGAGTGCTGAGAAGTCTGGGTGAAGGCAACTGTGTCAGCCCCAGGGAACTGAGGCAATCCTCCCACCGGAGATTAAGACCCCAGTCTCAGGCCTTTTACTGGCTGTGGATAGGAGGAGAGAGAGAAGGAGAAAGCAATGTGAATGAGCACACATTTGGTTTTTGATACTGATTATAGTTGTAAGGAATTGACCACACAAGGGAACAGAGAAACTGGTTTGGCTATGTCAACATAACTCTAATCAAAGTCATTTATGCCAGCTACCTTACCTTTTGTGTGTAATAGTCACATTACCCCATAACAATGATGAACCTTCATAAAGGTGGTTCAGAGTGTTTCTAAGTTTTGATTAGAGCAGTAATTGATTGATCTATCTAGGCACCAGCCTTTGCAATTTCTTTCTTTCTTTCTTTCTTTTTTTTCTTTGAGATGGAGTCTCCCTCTGTTGCCCAGGCTGGAGTGTAGTGGCACAATCTTGGCTCACTGCAACCTCCTCCTCCTGGGTTCAGGCAATTCTTCTGCCTCAGTCTCCCAGGTAGCTAGAACTACAGGCGTGTGCCACCACACCCAGCTAATTTTTGTATATTTAGTAGAGACGGGGTTTCACCATGTTGGCCAGGCTGGTCTCGAACTCCTGACCTCATGATCCACCTGCCTCAGCCTCCCAAAGTGCTGGGGTTATAGGCATGAGCCACCGCACCCAGCCCAGCCTTTGCAATTTCTACCTTAAGTTATGTAGTCCTCTATTCTCAACTTTAACAGATGAGCAACACCATTGCTTTTAAACTATTCGATAGAATGGGGTTTGAGTTGTGTGTGTGAGAGCAGGTTGTGTGCGAGTATGTATCTATTTATTCAGTATTTCCCCCTGATAACTTTCTGTTATCTGAGCAGTTGCTATAGAGCTTTCTTTTTCCTGGGTTTGGAATTTGATTTTTCTTTTTTGAAGGCTGTAAATTCTACCTTTTCCCTTACATACACATATATATGTAGATACCCTCCCAATAATCCTAATTAGATCCTACAATTCATAAATTATGTTGCCACAACAGCTCAGTTTAGACAAATGTATAGGAAATTTGTCAAGTTAACAGAACTTTGAGCCCACTGTCTTTCACAGGGCCTGCAATCACCTGGGAACCACCCTACCAGAGGTGAAAGTGACACTCTCTCGCTTCTGTTTCAAGTTCTGTTGCTATTGCTTGGAGCAGTCTGATTCTCTACCTGAAAGATGGTGTTTCAATCAGTCATGGTGAATGAGAGGAGAATATTTAGTGCATAACTGGAGTTGAGTGAAAGACAATATTGTAAATAAATGAATGACGTTTTATCATTTCAGAAAAATACAGTGATAACTTTAAAATCATTAGGCAGTATTAGGATATCCTATGGAACTGTATTTTATATCCAACTCTGAATAACAGGTAGGTAGAAAATAAATTGCAAAGATTCATTTATGGTCATTTTTAAATTTGATTACCCATTTAAATCCAGCAGCCAAGTGGTTTCAACAGACTTTCTACTTGAGGTGAAAATAATAACACTACAAACATATGGCAGAGCTCCATACAGGTATTTCACTCACACAGGAGTTTATGTTTTCGAGGATGTAGCAAAAGATTTTCCAAGTGTGAAAACTAAATATATACAAAAGCAATCCATTTTGTTATTAAATAAAATGTGTCTTTAAATACGGAATTCTTTGAAAAACTCACTTCATGTCCAAAATTGTGGAGACTATTTCACTATTTTAATCAAAAATGGAAGAGTCATTACAGTTCCCCAAGGGATTTTCTGACCGGCCTGGGCAAGGAGTTCACTTGTAGAGTGTAGTTAGTGAAAACATCCAGTGGCCAAGCCTCATCAATAACTGTATCCGAAAGGAGACACTGCTTGGGGAGTACCCAGAGAAAACACCAAGCTTTCCTGGCTTCCCGGCCCTCCCTCTCCCCATTAGTCTTTGGGGCGCATACGTAAGTGTTGTGTGAAGTCTCTTGGGGTTTAGAAGATCTTGCACTCATTGATGGAGAAGAGTCTCCTTCTGTTTCGTCTCCTGGCCTGGTTGACGGCAGTTCGGACTGCGCACTCAAACACCTGCTGTACCCCCCGGTTGCTAAGGGCTGAGCACTCCAGGTAACCCTTGGCTCTGACATCCTGGGCCAGTTTCTTCCCTTCCATGGCATTGATGCAGGAGGCCCTGTGGGGCCCCATCTCCCGCTGGTCAGTCTGGGTGGCCACCACCAGCACAGGGGTACAGGGCAAGTTGCTCCTGATTTCACCAATCCACTTGTTCTTCAAGTTCAGGAATGAGTTATGGTTGGCCACAGAGTAGCACATCAGCACCACGTCTGCCTGCTGGTAGGACAGGGGCCGGATGCTTCTGAAGGCATCATTGCCAGCTGTGTCCCAGAGGCCCAGGCTGATCTGGATGCCATCCATGAAGACATCCACCCCCGTGTTCTCGTACACTGTGGGCTTGTAGGCCTCCGGGAAGGTCTCAGAGGTGAAGCGCACCAACAGAGAGGTTTTCCCCACAGCAGAGTCACCCACCAACACGCACTTGATGGAACTCAGCATCTTCCCAGCCTGCTGTCCTACTCGCAAGTCCAGAATCCCAGGGAAAAGAGCCCTCAGTGGGCGGCTGCAGCACACGCCATTCAGCAAGGGGAAGGCAAGCCAGGTAGGTCTGTGTCCTCAGGACCTCTGCCGGCGATTTGCAGAATGTTACTTCTTGCCGCCCATCCAAGCACCGTCTACTTTGAAAACCTCCAAAGCCTAGTCTTCAACTGGAACATAAAGAGAAGGGGGAAAATGAAGTCTTTCTTTCTTGCCTTTTTTGAAGATAAGGGGCTTCCTCATTGGCAAACAGATTAAATGTGGGGCAATTTCTGTATAGCCAACCAACCCCACTTGTGCAATCTACTCTTCCCCTCTCAGGGAGCGCTTAGATCTGTCTTCGCCCAACACACGCGCGCTCACACACACACACACACAACGCCTCCCGGTCAAGAAGCAGAAGCTGACTTTATCTCTAAAATCATTCAAGTGCTAAAAAACACAAGCAACTGCTCTGATTGCAACATGAAAAAGACCTCGGTAGCAACCTGGTGTGTGAAGGAGACGTTTCCAAACAGGTCTCTGTCGGCTTCTACTCCAAGAAGTGGCAAAGGCCCCTGAGAGCGTTCTCCACGGCTTCAGCTTCTGATGGATCTAGCCACCTTGGAAACTGCAAGAAACGAGAATGTTATGAGTGACAGATACTTTATGCATTTCTTTTTGTTTATTGACTAATCACACAGTCCTTGGTTTATGGGAATACGTGTTGTAATAGGGGAAAAGAAATTACTAGAACTCGAAAAATTTGCTGTGGTTTTTCCCTTGAGGTTTTTCCAAAAACTGGTAAGAGATGCAGCAGACTGGCCTTAGAGTTATCTGCATCTGAAATCAGGCACTGTCACCTACACATGGCTTTGAGCACACTGCTTGAACTCCACGCCTCAGCTTACACATCTGCAAGATTGTGATAAATTTAGGAACCACTTCTCAGAGATGCTGTGAGGATCAAGTTATTTCTTTCTTTTAACATTTTTGGATGGCCATCTGTGTATCCCGAACTCCACTAGGCCCCTAGTCAAACAAAATAACTTGCCTGAAAGCAACCATATTCAGTGCCTGTCACTTAAACAGGACTGCATAAATGGAACAATCTGAATTTCGTGAAAGGCCAAATAAATTCTCGTTCAGTGCAGTGGGAAAACTCCAGGCAATGAGCTCTGCCTTGGAGACACTGTCGGGTCTGCTGCAGCACGATATCACAAAGCCAACCCAGCTCCAGACGAAGGAAAAGTCTTTCAGACCAAAATTCAGAGTAAAAGTTATTACTGCGATCTGGGCTTATAAACTCCCCTCCTTGGCGATCTTCCTGACATGTGTTATGCAAGGCAATACAAAGCAAACTACAAGTCTGATTTAAGACATAATTTTTAAGTAACTTCTCTAAATCCTGGCATTCCTTTCCAAAACATTTTTTTTTCTTTTTCTTTTTCTTTTTTCGGAGACAGGATCTCACTCTGTCGCCCAGGCTGGAGTGCAGTGGTGTCATCACGGCTCACTGCAGCCTGGACCTCCTGGGCTCAGGTGATCCTCTCACCTCAGCCTCCCGAGTAGCTGGGACTACATGTGTGTGCCACCACACCTGGCTAATTTCTTGCTTTCTTTGTAGAGATACAGTCTCACTATGTTGCCCAGGCTGGTCATGAACTCCTGGCCTCAAAGATCCTCCTGTCTCAGCCTCCCAAAGTGTTGGGATTACAGGCGTGAGTCACCACGCCCGGCAGCCAAGACATTTTTATCCTTGTTAACCCACGGTCTCTGTTGTTTAATTATACCTAACAGCCTTTGCAAATGAGTTAGCCAAATAAATAATTCACATGATATTCACATATTCATGTTTTTAATGAATACGTGAATATATTCATTAAAATATATTTTAAATATTTTTTACTTAAAAATTCACATGTAAGCCAGGTGACCTTGGCCAAATTACTTAACCTCTCTGAACCTTGATTTTCTCATAGAAATGAAAATAAGAAAAGGACTTTCTTCATGTGATCATTGTAAGGATTCAGAATGTGAAGAGTCTGATTTAGCACAAAGCCTGGCATCTGGGAATTACAGGAAGCCATCAAGTTATCCATTTCACTACTATCTGAAACACCAAATACTGAATGTCCATAGTGGAGGGACCACTTTGCCAAATGTTTACCTGGACTCTTTCTCCAGACTGACACCAGGTTACTGTCACACACCAGGGTCATGGACCCCATTTGAGACTAGACCTTTAAGGAAGGACTCCTTGAGGGCTCCATAGGCTTTAGTTAGACATTAGATCCTTAGACCAAGTGGCAACTTAAATACATGCATTTGTGACTTAGTCCAGAGCCAAGAACTCTTAAGATACTTTTACATTTTTTAAATTTAATTTAATTATCTTATTTTTTATAAATGCAGTTGGGGGTCTCATTATATTGCTCAGGCTGGTCTCAAACTCCGGAGTTAAGTGATCCTCCCACCTCAGCCTCCCAAAGTGCTGGGATTACAGGCATGAGCCACCACGCCTGGCCTTAAGTTTTTTGGGTTTTTTTTGGAGCGCAATTATTGCATTGTGTGTTTTAATATTTCATTTTTGAGAATTTAAACGAGCATTTAAATATCAAATATTGTGCTATTATTTATTATTATTATTATTATTTTTTTTTTTGCCTATTTCCTCCATATTTTATTTATTTATTTATTTATTTTTTGGCCTTAAGTTTTATTTGACCCCAGTGTAGCAGGGCCAGAATTAAGAAAAATGTACACGCTTCGGGCATTTATTTATTTATTTATCTTAATTTTATTTTTTTGAAATGGAGTTTTGCTCTGTTGCCCAGGCTAGACTGCAGTGGCTCGATCTCAGTTCACTGCAACCTCCGCCTCTCAGGTTCAAGCAATTCTTATGCCTCAGTCTCCTGAGTAGTTGGGACTACAGGCATGCACCATCACACCCAGCTAATTTTTGTATTTTTAGTACAGATAGGGTTTTACCACGTTGCCAAGGTTGGTCTTGAACTCCTGACCTCAAATGATCCACCCGCCTAGGCCTCCCAAAGTGCTGGGATTACAGGCATGAGTCACCACACCCAACCACTGGCCACCTTTATTTATTTTTTGAGACAGTCTTGCTTTATCTCCCATGCTGGAGACAGAGTACGATGGTGGCTCACTGCAGCCTCCACCTCCCAGGCTCAAGTGATCTTCCCAGCTCAGCCTCCCAAGTAGCTAGGACTACGAGCACTCACCACTGTGATCGGCTACATTTGTTTAGTTTGTATAGAGACAAGGTCTCACTATGTTGCTGAGGCTGGTCCTGAACTCCTGGGCTCAAGTGATACTCTTGCCTCAGCCTCCCAAAGTGTTGGAATTATAGGCATGAGTCACCACACCCAGTCCTTTCGGTTATTTAAATAAACTCTCCAATAAACTGACTGAGCTAAAGCCAAATTTCCTGAGTGGATATCTGCAAAAGGAAATTAATAAGGCATAATTGTTAAGGTCATGGGCTTTAAAGTCAGGTAAACCTGGCATTGAATCCGAGCTGCCCAACCGACTACCTATGTGACGAACTTGGAAGATTTTCTAACCTCCTTAAGCCTCAGTTTCCTCCTCTGTAAAATCAGTGTAACAATATTATATCTGCACCACAGGTTGTTGAGAGTATTTAAGTGTGCTTAGAGTGCAAAATTCTTTTTTTTTTTTTTTTTTGGAGACCTGAGTCTCGCTCTGTCGCTCAGGCTGGCATGCAGTGGTGTGATCTCGGCTCACTGCAACCTCCGCCTCCCGGGTTCAAGTGATTCTGCTGCCTCAACCTCCTGAGTAGCTGTGATTACAGGCGCCCACTACCGTGCCTGGCTAATTTTTGTATTTTTAGTGGAGATGGGGTTTCACCATGCTGGCCAGGCTGCTCTCAAACTCCTGGGCTCAAGTGATCTGCCTGTCTCAGCCTCCCAAAGTGCTGGGATTACAGGCATGAGCCACTGTGCCTGGCCTAGAGTGCAAAATTCTTAGCAGGTGCATAATATAAACATACTGTATGTACATAGTGAACACTCAGTAAGTAGTCCCTATTAATAATATTCTGAAATAACAATTACTAAATATAATGATAAACAGTTATTAACGCTAAGTAGGGAATTTAAAGTAGCACAAAAGAGCTTTCTCCAACAAAGGGTGAAACACACCCAGACATAGCTACAAAAAGAGAGAGAAAGAAAGAGACTCCTGTCTAAGCTTTGCCACCCAGCGAGTCAGAAAGGTGAAAGCATCTCTGTTCAATCAAGTGACCCTCAGTGCCAGCCAGTTCTGACCCCAAGTGGTTCATCAAGTCAGCTTTCAGGGCCTCAGTTTCATAAACTGTAAAGCAGTTCTTGATAGTTTTATTAAAACTGAAGCCAAAGTACCTGCTGCAGTGAATACAAAACATAAACCATTGCATTACTGTGCGGCAGTAAAGATGGATGATAAGCCTTGAGGACAGGAGGAGCCTTGGAAGATGCCTAAATATGGAGCTGGGGGAGGAGGGGAAGTAGGAGAGGAGCTGCGGTCCGAGGCAGAGCCATACCCTATATGGACATGACAGATAATCTTCAGAATGGGTCACGTGTGTCCAGGAGTGAGCCGCCTCGAGTTACATCATCAGCATGTGAGTCTGATGGGCTTGATTTCAGCGAATTTCTCCAAAAGAAATTCTCCCTAGAAGGGCTTCTGGGTGAAAAAAGTGAGTCTTCCACGGTATTTCCCAAGTGGCTAACTGGCAAGAGTGGCCCAAGTACGTCTCTTCGTACGGAAGAGTTACAACAGCGTCATGGGTGACGACACTGAGTGGCCCTCCAGGCCGTTCTTCTCAGGCCTTGAATCAGACAGAATCAATGAGCCTTCACCTCCAGAGCCTGCGGGGTCTCCATAATGTGATGCTCTTGCCCTTTTTCTCTTTCTACCATTTTCACAGAAAAGGGTCCCTCAGCAGGCCTCCAGGGTTCACACGCACAGACACAGAGAAGGGAAGGGAGGCTTCCTGTTGCAAAAGCAACAGGGTTGGGCCTTTCTGCCCACTCTGGCAAAGAGACCAAGATACACACAAGTGAGGGATTAGGGGAAGAGACATCCTAACCCATTTCCTCCTCCGGAGAACTGAGGGCTGTCCAGTAGGAAATCCTGGTTTCCTTTTGGACTCAGTTCTAACGGCCGTGCTAACAGACACCCATTCTCCACCTGACGCCCTCCGCAGGCTCGCTCCGTGCCATCCTACTGGCTGGAAAGACCAGGTCTTCACTCAGCCCCCAACTCACACGCCTTCCGGAAAGCCTCCCTTGAGCACCAGCACTCCCCAGCCCCTGCCAGATCAGATGCCCCCTGCTGTGTTCCCACAATACCTCTGTGCACATTTGACACAGAACTACCACTCCGCCGAAATGGCTCGTCTTCTCAGTCGTAAAATGGAATGAGATCTGCCCTGCCTTCTTCACTGGGAGCTCATAAGGATCAGGTGGAAATGGTAACCATACAGAAATCATTTCGGTTTGTACTTTTACAATACTTTGTATGTTTGGAAATGCTCTCTTGTTGGTTTTGCGAGAAAGTCTTTTTATAACAATACAGCATAATATAGAGCTAAAGTGAAATTATGACTATTATTAACTGATTGTTATTATTGCAGGTTTGAAGTTAGCTGGGCTTTGGTGGAGGTAGCTCACTTCAAAATGCTGATGGAATCCTCAGCTGTCTTTTTTAAAAAATATGAGTCCATCACCAGTTGGGGATGGCCTATCAATTACAGACAATATATCTAAATGTCATCCTCCTCGAGGAGCTTTGGACAAAGGACCTGTGCTGGTAGCAGCCGATTCATTCATTAAGGAAATTGATTCCACCATGAATCTAACACAATTAAATGGCCACGCTCCTCAGCAACCTCTAGCAATCTCTAGCCAGCACCTTCAATAGCGCCTTCCTAGCCTAGCAGGGACATCACAGCAAAAGGCAGCCTTTCTCAGGATGGGTGAGCCCATGGGGGAGGCTCCCCAACTGGGAAGTGGGGCTGAGTGCTTTGTTCCTTTACGGAGTCTTGCTGTGTCCCCCAGGCTTGTATGCAGTGGCATGATATTGGCTTACTGCCGCCTCCGCCTCCTGGGTTCAAGTGATTCTCCTGCCTCAGTCTCCTGAGTAGCTGAGATTACAGGCATCCATCACCACGCGCAGCTAGTTTTTTGTATTTGTAGTAGAGAAGGGGTTTCGCCATGTTGGCCAGGCTGGTCTCAAACGCCTGACCTCAGGTGATCCACCCACCTCGGCCTCCCAAAGTGCTGGGATTACGGGCGTGAGCCACTGCTCCAGGTTGTAGCCAGCTCTTCAGATTAGGTCTCCACTCCTATTCTCTTCCTACAAATAAACCAGTTCTTGATTTTTTTTTTCTTTTTTTTTTGAGACAAAGTTTCACTCTTTTTGCCCAGGCTGGAATGCAATGGCATGATCTCAGCTCACTGCAACTTCACCTCCCGGATTCAAGCGATTCTCCTGCCTCAGCCACCTGAGTAGCTGAGATTACAAGGTGCATGCCACCAAGCCCGTCTAATTTTGTATTTTTAGTAGAGACAGGGTTTCACCATGTTGGTCAGGCTGGTCTCAAACTCCTGACCTCAGGTGACTCGCCCACCTCGGCCTCCCAAAGTCCTCAGATTACAGGTGTGAGCCACCACGCCTGGCTCAGTGCTTGATGTTTTAAAGGACATCTGTTGCTTCCTGATCTGGATGCTGGTTTCACAAGTGTGTGCAGTTTGTGAAAATCCACCAAGCTATATATCCATGAGGTGTTCACTTAGATAAAACTTCAATAAAAAACATTTTTAAAAATAAGGTTACCACCTTTGCAGTGAACATCTTCTGAAGTGGTATTTTATAAGTTTTACTTGCAAGAGTTTATTTCACTAATCTGAATCCTATCTTAATAATTCCCCCTACTGTGTTGCTAATTGCTACAAATAATCACTAAATTTTCTCTCAAAATCACAAAAAGAAATCATTTTTAAGTCAGTGTATTTTCATACGTAGATCATCTCTGTTTGAAACAGATTTTGTTCTGAAAGTTTGTTTGCAAGATGCTGGTTTGCTTGGCCAGGCACAGTGTCTCACGCTTGTAATCCCAGTGCTTTGGGAGGCTGATGTAGAAGGATCACTTGAGGCCAGGAATTCAATGCCAGCCTGGGCAACATAGCAAGACCCTGTTTCTATTAAAAGAAAAAAAAAAAAAGATGCTGGTTTGCAACTTTTGACATAAGTTCACCAGAATAAAAAATGTTAAGCAGTACTTATATTCCTAAGCCTGAAGCATATTAAACCCCTTTATAGTTGAATTCAAACAAAACATTGCCAAGTCCTGAAGCCTTTTATTAGTTCAACATATTAAACTCTGAAACCTCTCTGAGCCATGTGTCCTGCCCTCTGACTCCCAACCACGCCGGGACCGTGGTCCCCTTCCCCTCCTCTGGTCCAGCAACTCTGCTGTGACTGGTCTCTTCCACTCCAGGAGCACGATCAAGGAATCATTGCCTGAGGTCTAGAGTTCTTAGCCCGGTTCAATTTCAGAGTTAAATACAAGACTAGCCAGCTAGACAACTGCCCAAAGCACCCTTAGAACCTCATCTCAAAACTAAAGTGATGGGGAAATGCATTTCCTACTACTTTTCTCAAAATAATTGGAATACCCTGAAAAACTGCTTGGAGTTGAGGGTGCAACCCCAAGAGGTACACTCAGGGAAGGACACGTGGTCTCTGAACTTCTTTTAGGGAATGTGGATCTTGTTTACCAAAGGACTCGTGTTTTCTCAGTTGAGTATCCATTTTTGGGGCCTGAGCTGAACTATTCTAGGAAAAAGAGAGCAAAAAGGCAAATCATGCCTATCTAATCATTCTATAATGTCACGATGCTATAAATTAAAGGTTGTCAAACTATGGTTCATCCATGGCTGAACCCAGCCCGTCACCTGTTTTTGTATGGGCCATAAGTTGAGAATGGTTTTTACATTTTATTTTTTTTTTTTTGAGATGGAGTTTCACTCTTGTTGCCCAGGCTGGAGTGCAATGGCAAGGTCTCAACTCACTGCAACCTCCACCTCCCAGGTTCAAGCGATTCTCTTGCCTCAGCCTTCCAAGTAGCTGGGACTACAAGCATGTGCCACCACACCAGCTAATTTTGTATTTTTAGTAGAGACGGGGCTCTGCTCCATGTTGGTCAGGCTGGTCTCAAACTCCTGACCTCAGGTGATCCACCCTCCTTGGCCTCCCAAAGTGCTGGAATTACAGGTGTGAGCCACTGCACCGGGTCCCAAGCTGTAGTTTTATTCTTACTCTCTGGTTATAGAGAAAATGGAGAAAAGCATCACCAAAAAAGAAAAGTATACTTTACGCTACAGTGACTTTTTCAAGTATTTGAAGGCATGTGCATGGAAGTGGCAAAAGGATGGCAGCCTAGAGGCCTAGAGCCTGCCTCCTGGTGGAGGTATATGGAAGAGGAAAGCCACAGTCCTGGGTAAGGATTCCCAGACAAGTCAGGGAAGAAAATCTTGCACTTCAATACAGACTCTACCTGCAACTCAGTAAGACATCACTATCTATTCTGGGGAAGTAAGGGCCATCTCTAGAATATATTCCAACCAAAGGAGGCCCCTGAGATGACCCAAACTCAACTTTCTAACTGGTATTATTACCTTCACTAATTTCCCTTGGCCCTCCCTGGATAGAATTCTGCAGAATTAGCTCTTTGCAAAAGAACAAATGTCATAATGAAAATACCTTAAAAAGAAAAGAAACTCAAGAGTGAAAATGCATTACCCACACGAAACCAGATGAGAAGTCAAAGTAACTCTGGGAGTGGGGAAGACCCTCTGTCCTGGGGGTTCTTGTTGTCTGAAAAGGTGAGGGGGCTTTGGGAGTTTTCTATCTTAGTATTTTGTGTTTTCCCCTTAGACATAAACGTAGCCTTTGTCTGTGAAAATATGAAATCTGCCTGATGTCTGGATAGACCTCCACCAAGTCCAAGATACTCCCCAGCTGTAAAGCGCCACCTGTGACTAAGAAAACCATCACATCTCAGGGTTTCCCCCATCCCTAACCCCAGAACCACCAACCACCACCACCATCCAACATACATATTCAAGCCATTGGTGGTGGACAGCATTTCCTGCTTTTACTTGCTGGTCCAAACAGACTGAAGATGACCTCCCTATTCTGGCTAAATTCTCTCCTCATTTTTTCCAGACCATTTCTATATATCCTATTTTCTGATTATAAAAGTAGTACATACACCTTATAGAACATTTCAAAAACACTAATCCAAAGACGACGAAAATCAGTTACTACCTAGAATCAAAAGCTGTAAAATATTAGCGTACATTTTTCTGGGGTTTTTTTTCAGTGCATCATTTTTTTCCAAAACTAAGAATACCATACTTTATATGTGGTTTGGCATCTTGTTTTTCTTAATTTAACATTTAGGTCTTAATTTAACGTTCTATGTCAAGATTCTTGACATAGAAAATGGCTGCATAAAATTTGATTATATAAACATAGCATCATTTATTTAACCAATTGCCTACTGTTGGATAGTTCAATAATTCCTCATTTTCACTACAATAACATTGAGTGAATATTTTTAATATAAATACATGATTATTTCTTTAGGATAAATAGATATGAGAGCAACTGCTGGAACAGAAGAGATAAAAAATTGAACCAATTTATATTCTATGTATGGGCCTATCAGCTCATCACTCTATCAACTCTCACTGGGTATAATATTTGCAAGTTTGATTTGTTTTCATTTGCATTTCATTTACAACTAGTGAAGATTAAAATTTGCTCATCTGTTTTTTGACAACATATATTTTTTCTTTTGTAAGTCATCGGTTTTACCTACTTTTCCAGCAAGATGGTTATTGTTTCTTAATGACTTTTAAAATCCTTTTAGAGATTAAGGATTAATGTGTGGCAAATATTTTATATATATACATATATATATATATTTTGTGCCCATGTATTCTGGGAATTCCCCAAATTCCTGGTACTCCCCCTACACTGAGCAAGTCCTAAGCTGAAGGTAAAGTAGCATGTTCCCTGCTGTGGAAAAAAATTCAGCATGATGAGATGCCTGAAAGGTCATCTAATTCAACATACTCATTTCCCCCATGAGGAAACCAAGGACTTGAGAGAAGTGGTTAAGCTGCTGGGGGCCCACACGAGGCCCAGAAACTGAGCCAGCTGAGTCAGCACACTTTCCATCTACACAGGATTTTTTCAG
>NW_012102599.1:3115173-3118024 GCF_000951045.1 Mandrillus leucophaeus | reverse complement strand
TTTTTTTTTTCTTTTTTTTTTGAGACAAAGTTTCACTCTTTTTGCCCAGGCTGGAATGCAATGGCATGATCTCAGCTCACTGCAACTTCACCTCCCGGATTCAAGCGATTCTCCTGCCTCAGCCACCTGAGTAGCTGAGATTACAAGGTGCATGCCACCAAGCCCGTCTAATTTTGTATTTTTAGTAGAGACAGGGTTTCACCATGTTGGTCAGGCTGGTCTCAAACTCCTGACCTCAGGTGACTCGCCCACCTCGGCCTCCCAAAGTCCTCAGATTACAGGTGTGAGCCACCACGCCTGGCTCAGTGCTTGATGTTTTAAAGGACATCTGTTGCTTCCTGATCTGGATGCTGGTTTCACAAGTGTGTGCAGTTTGTGAAAATCCACCAAGCTATATATCCATGAGGTGTTCACTTAGATAAAACTTCAATAAAAAACATTTTTAAAAATAAGGTTACCACCTTTGCAGTGAACATCTTCTGAAGTGGTATTTTATAAGTTTTACTTGCAAGAGTTTATTTCACTAATCTGAATCCTATCTTAATAATTCCCCCTACTGTGTTGCTAATTGCTACAAATAATCACTAAATTTTCTCTCAAAATCACAAAAAGAAATCATTTTTAAGTCAGTGTATTTTCATACGTAGATCATCTCTGTTTGAAACAGATTTTGTTCTGAAAGTTTGTTTGCAAGATGCTGGTTTGCTTGGCCAGGCACAGTGTCTCACGCTTGTAATCCCAGTGCTTTGGGAGGCTGATGTAGAAGGATCACTTGAGGCCAGGAATTCAATGCCAGCCTGGGCAACATAGCAAGACCCTGTTTCTATTAAAAGAAAAAAAAAAAAAGATGCTGGTTTGCAACTTTTGACATAAGTTCACCAGAATAAAAAATGTTAAGCAGTACTTATATTCCTAAGCCTGAAGCATATTAAACCCCTTTATAGTTGAATTCAAACAAAACATTGCCAAGTCCTGAAGCCTTTTATTAGTTCAACATATTAAACTCTGAAACCTCTCTGAGCCATGTGTCCTGCCCTCTGACTCCCAACCACGCCGGGACCGTGGTCCCCTTCCCCTCCTCTGGTCCAGCAACTCTGCTGTGACTGGTCTCTTCCACTCCAGGAGCACGATCAAGGAATCATTGCCTGAGGTCTAGAGTTCTTAGCCCGGTTCAATTTCAGAGTTAAATACAAGACTAGCCAGCTAGACAACTGCCCAAAGCACCCTTAGAACCTCATCTCAAAACTAAAGTGATGGGGAAATGCATTTCCTACTACTTTTCTCAAAATAATTGGAATACCCTGAAAAACTGCTTGGAGTTGAGGATGCAACCCCAAGAGGTACACTCAGGGAAGGACACGTGGTCTCTGAACTTCTTTTAGGGAATGTGGATCTTGTTTACCAAAGGACTCGTGTTTTCTCAGTTGAGTATCCATTTTTGGGGCCTGAGCTGAACTATTCTAGGAAAAAGAGAGCAAAAAGGCAAATCATGCCTA
Organism: Mandrillus leucophaeus; assembly: GCF_000951045.1. Lineage (NCBI taxonomy): Eukaryota > Metazoa > Chordata > Mammalia > Primates > Cercopithecidae > Mandrillus > Mandrillus leucophaeus. The sequence goes on along the minus strand of NW_012102599.1, from coordinate 3,116,528 downwards.
TCTAATCATTCTATAATGTCACGATGCTATAAATTAAAGGTTGTCAAACTATGGTTCATCCATGGCTGAACCCAGCCCGTCACCTGTTTTTGTATGGGCCATAAGTTGAGAATGATTTTTACATTTTATTTTATTTTATTTGAGAGGGAGTTTCACTCTGTCGCCCAAGCTGGAGTGCAGTAGCATGATCTCCGCTCACTGCAACCTCCGCCTCCCAGGTTCAAGCGATTCTCCTGCCTCAGCCTCCCAAGTAGCTGGGATTACAGGGGGTTTTTACATCTTTTAATGGTTGAAAAAAATCCAAAGGAGGAGAATATTTTATGACATGTGAAAATTACATGAAATTCAAATTTCAGGGTTCATAAATAGCATTTTATTGGAACACGGTCATGCCCATTCATTGACATGTTGCCTATGACTGCTTTCTTGCTGCAACATAAAGTTGCAACCAAGCCTAAAATATTTTCAATTTGGTCTTTACACAGAAAAGTTTGCCAACCCCTACTAGACAGAAAGGTAGTTCAGAGTCAGAAGGGGCACGTAGACCTGGGGTCTGGCAGGCTTGGTTTGGCTCTAATGTCTGCCACTTAAATGCATGACCTTGGGGCAATTCCTTAACCTCTCTGAGCTTTGGGTCCTTTGACAACAAAGTCAACTATGCATAATGTCTTCAGCACGACTGACTCCGGAACCATGCTGCCTTTCAGCCCCACTGGCTATGTGATCTCATGAAGGTCACTTAACTTCTCTAAGCTCCTCTTCCCTAATTGTAAATAGGCAATAAGAATGGTACCTACCTGGTGTGAGTTGGTTGATGGTATTATTTTTCATAATAAAAATAAAAATAAAATAATGGTACCTACCTTACAAGGTGGTTGTACAGAATTTAAAAGGGTACTGCACGTAAACCACATTGCATAGTGCCTGGCACAGAGTGAGTACTGTAGAAGTATTTACCATTATTATCATTTACCTTGAGGGGTTGTCGTAAGATGGTTCTGAGCTAGTGTATGTCATGAGCCGAAAACAGTGCCTGGAACAAAACAGGCACTAGCAAATAGTAGCTGCTATGATGATGATGATATGAACCAGTACTATAGACACACAGGAGAGGGAGCATTAATTCTCGAGATGGGAGAAAGGAGTGGTGATTCGGGAGCCCTGCATTTGAAAAGTGACGGCTGATCTGTAGGATGAGTAAGATTTTGATAAGCAAAAGAGAAGAAAGCCTTTGTGGGTGGGGAGAAGCCTGTACAAAGGCCCAGGGGCATGAAAATGCATGTCTGATTTGGGGAAGTAGAAGAAGTTCAGGGAGGTTGCACTGTGGGCTGCTCAGTGGGGAGCAGGACATGGCC
>NW_012102599.1:3106324-3111538 GCF_000951045.1 Mandrillus leucophaeus | reverse complement strand
TTGTCTGAAAAGGTGAGGGGGCTTTGGGAGTTTTCTATCTTAGTATTTTGTGTTTTCCCCTTAGACATAAACGTAGCCTTTGTCTGTGAAAATATGAAATCTGCCTGATGTCTGGATAGACCTCCACCAAGTCCAAGATACTCCCCAGCTGTAAAGCGCCACCTGTGACTAAGAAAACCATCACATCTCAGGGTTTCCCCCATCCCTAACCCCAGAACCACCAACCACCACCACCATCCAACATACATATTCAAGCCATTGGTGGTGGACAGCATTTCCTGCTTTTACTTGCTGGTCCAAACAGACTGAAGATGACCTCCCTATTCTGGCTAAATTCTCTCCTCATTTTTTCCAGACCATTTCTATATATCCTATTTTCTGATTATAAAAGTAGTACATACACCTTATAGAACATTTCAAAAACACTAATCCAAAGACGACGAAAATCAGTTACTACCTAGAATCAAAAGCTGTAAAATATTAGCGTACATTTTTCTGGGGTTTTTTTTCAGTGCATCATTTTTTTCCAAAACTAAGAATACCATACTTTATATGTGGTTTGGCATCTTGTTTTTCTTAATTTAACATTTAGGTCTTAATTTAACGTTCTATGTCAAGATTCTTGACATAGAAAATGGCTGCATAAAATTTGATTATATAAACATAGCATCATTTATTTAACCAATTGCCTACTGTTGGATAGTTCAATAATTCCTCATTTTCACTACAATAACATTGAGTGAATATTTTTAATATAAATACATGATTATTTCTTTAGGATAAATAGATATGAGAGCAACTGCTGGAACAGAAGAGATAAAAAATTGAACCAATTTATATTCTATGTATGGGCCTATCAGCTCATCACTCTATCAACTCTCACTGGGTATAATATTTGCAAGTTTGATTTGTTTTCATTTGCATTTCATTTACAACTAGTGAAGATTAAAATTTGCTCATCTGTTTTTTGACAACATATATTTTTTCTTTTGTAAGTCATCGGTTTTACCTACTTTTCCAGCAAGATGGTTATTGTTTCTTAATGACTTTTAAAATCCTTTTAGAGATTAAGGATTAATGTGTGGCAAATATTTTATATATATACATATATATATATATTTTGTGCCCATGTATTCTGGGAATTCCCCAAATTCCTGGTACTCCCCCTACACTGAGCAAGTCCTAAGCTGAAGGTAAAGTAGCATGTTCCCTGCTGCGGAAAAAAATTCAGCATGATGAGATGCCTGAAAGGTCATCTAATTCAACATACTCATTTCCCCCATGAGGAAACCAAGGACTTGAGAGAAGTGGTTAAGCTGCTGGGGGCCCACACGAGGCCCAGAAACTGAGCCAGCTGAGTCAGCACACTTTCCATCTACACAGGATTTTTTCAGGTACACATTATGTCTACATCGTATAGCCCATACTTGATTTCCTTAATATTTTAAGCACAATGCTCATATAGCTAGATAGATACGCCAAATTATTCACACAGTAGCAACCTTTATTTCTTTGCCTTTTTCCCAGAGAAAGATGTTATTGTGTACTGATGGGTTTTTACTCAAAAGGTAGCTCCCAATGCTTTTTTTGTTTTTGTTTTTGTTTTTTGTTTGCCTGTTTTCAGACAGAGTCTCACTGTCACCCAGGCTGGAGTGCAGTGGCCAGATCAGCTCATTGCAACCTCTACCTCTCAGGTTCAAGTGATTCTCGTGTCTCAGCCTCCTGAGTAGCTGGAATTACAGGCATGCACCACCACACCCAGCTAATTTTTGTATTTTTAGTAGAAATGGGATTTCGCCATGTTGTCCAGGCTGGTCTCAAACTCCTAACCTCAAGTGATCTGCCTGCGTCGGCCTCCCAAAGTGCTGAGATTACAGGCGTGAGCCACCACACCTGGCCACAGCTCCCAGTTTTAATATAAAAATACTTTTCAAACACCTGTTCCCTTTCTCATCCACTTCCTTCAAGATGGATCATTTCTCTTTAGGAGAAATCGTTAGGCTTTCCAGCATTCTCTAGAAGTAGGATAAACCCTTAACTTGCAGATTGCTTCAGCTATAAAAGAAGTTGAGGCATTTAATATTTTGTTCTGGATATGCAGCCCAGAGCACTGGAAGGAGTGAGGTGTTTTAGTTTTAGTTTCAATGTGTAAGACTGCAGATATACAATCGTTTGCAAAAAGCCCACATTGTGGAGTTGACAGTCATGGTTAGATTTTTCTTTTTTCTTTTTGAGATGGAGTTTCACTTTTGTTACCCAGGCTGGAGCACAGTGGCGTGATCTCAGCTCACCACAACCTCCGCCTCCCGGGTTCAAGCGATTCTCCTACCTCAGCCTCCCAAGTAACTGGGATTACAGGCATGCGCCACCACTCGTGGCTAATTCGGTATTTTTAGTGGAAACGGGGTTTCTCCATGTTGGTCAGGCTGGTCTTGAACTCCCAACCTCAGGCGATCCACCTGCCTCGGCCTCCCAAAGTGCTGGGATTACAGGCGTGAGCCACTGCACCTGGCCAGTCACGGTTAGATTTTCATCTCCCTCGCTGAGCAGCAGTATAACCTTGGGCAAGTCACATAACTACAACAGCAAAATGTGAATAATCATGCATCGTATGTAGGATTTTTTTTAAGGCAACTGAAAAGAATCTATTTCCCATGCCTAGATGAATGCCTGACCCTTAGCGGATAAGGATAACAATAAACATACACATTTGCCAGACGCTGTTTTAAGTGCTTTATAAAAATTACCTCCTTTAATCATTACAATAAGACGGCATGTGATCAATACCATTTTTGTCTCATTTTACAGCTGGGGAACTAGGGCACAGAGAAGTAACGTACCTTGCCCAAGATGACAAGCTAGTGAGAAGAGATGCTGGGGTTCAGGCTCTGGCAGTCTAGCCTCTGGGCCTACTCATAGGTCTCTACCTCCCCTCTCCCTACCTCTCTCTTGGTGGGAGCCTGCCTATCCTTGAAACCTTGATGAAACTAAGCAATCCTAAAGCAATGGCAGAGGGTGAGGAAGAAAGGCTGGAAATACATTTTTCTGCTGGCGGGTGATTTCCTTCTTACTGCAAGCCTGATTTCTTACAGCATTTTAAAGATTCTTCCTCAATCAGACACTCTCACACACCATTTGATAAGCACAAGACCACCATCTTTGTAGAGGGCAATGGAACAGAATCCAGCAGCATCCTTAGTGTATTTGACACCCACAACTGATCAGCTATCAACCTCTCTCCTCTAGGTGACAAAATTATTTTCCTAGTAATGTGTAAGAATCAGGAACAGTCTTTTTATTTTTTTATTCATTCTTTAGCTTTAAAACTAACAAGTTACTTTTTTTTTTTAATTGAACTTTAAAAAAATCATTCAGGTCACGTGTATTGGCCGACATCTATAATCCCAGAATTTTGGAAGGCCGAGGCAGGAGGATTGCTCGAGGCCAGGAGTTTGAGACCAGCCTGGGAAACATAGCACGATTAGCCAGGTATGGTGGTGCATGCCTGTAATTCCAGCTACTTGGGAGGCTGAGACGTGAGAATCACTTGAACCTGGGAAGTGGAGGTTGCAGTGAGCCAATCTCACCGGTGCACTCCAGCCTGGGTGACAAAGGGAGACTCTGTCTGGAAACAAACAAACAAAAAACAAAAACAGACAAACATCTCTACCAAAAAGTTTTCTTAATTAGTTGGGCATGGTAGCATGTACGTGTAGCCTTAGCTACTCAGGAGGCTGAGACAGGGGATGGCTTGAGCCCAGGAGATCAAGGCTGCAGTGAGTCATGATCACAACACTGCACTCCAGCCTGGGTGACAGAGTGAGACCCTGTCTCTAAAAAATGATAACAATACAGTAAAATATTTCATGTATGAATTAAAATTTGTACTTACCAATCAAAATTAATTATACTCTGTAGTTTGCATTCTGCTTTGTTATTTTAAATTTAAATACAAAACTCAGAGAGAATAACAGAATTGAAGTAACTCGAGTTCTGTTCCGGGGTTTCTGCAATCACTGTGCTATCATTGTTTATGTCTAATCTACAGCTTAAACTCAGGACTGTGCTGTGCCACAGGAGCTGAAGATGCAGCTTGGCCCCAAAGCTCTAGTGATAGCTGTACACACCATTAAGAACTTACTCTGACTTTATCACTGCCAGCGCAGGGTGATAATAAAAAACAGACCCACACTGGTTTTATTACTGTTTTAAAATTCTATATAAATGATACACCCCCTCACTTCCTGTACTTAGGGGGGACCCCTTGCACCACTCCATCCTTTAAATCCTTGCCAGTGTCTATTACACTTTTAAATGCATAGACCATTTAATCCAGCAATTCCAATTCTTTGAGCACATTGTACTGATGTGTCTACACAAGTAGGCAAGATATGCAAGAATGTCCATTGCTACATTATTCATGACAGCAAAAAAAGAACTGGAAAGAACTGAAAGGTCCATTAAGAAGCAGGGGTTAAATTAATTATGCCATATCCATTCCGGATAATCCACTCAGCGTTAGAAAGAATTAGGTCAGCCTCTTTGTATTGCACAGGGAAGGTATGATATACAGACATATCTCAGAGACATCGCAGGTCCAGTTCCAGACCACTGCCATAAAGTGAATCTTGGAATAAAGTGAGTCACACAAATTTTTTTGTTTCCTAGTGCACATAAAAGTTATGTTGGCCAGAGTGGTGGCTCACGCCTGTAATGCCAGCACTTTAGGAGGCCGAGGTGGGCGGATCACCTGAGATTGGGTGTTTGAGACCAGCCTGATGAACATGGAGAAATCCTGTCTCTACTAAAAATACAAAATTAGCCAGGCATGGTGGTACATGCCTGTAATCCCAGGTACTTGAGAGGCTTAGGCAGGAGAATCACTTGAACCAAAGCGGCAGAAGTTGCAGTGAGCCAAGATCGTGCCATTGCACTCCAGCCTGGCCAACAAGAGCAAAACTCCGTCTCAAAAAAAAAAAAAAAAAAAGTTATGTTTACACTATACATGATGCCTAAAAGTCTACATGGCTTAATTTTAAAATACTTTATTGCTTTAAAATGCTAACACTACAGCCTGGGCAACACAGTGGGACTCTGTCTAGATAAAAATTTTTTAAAAATTAGCCAGCTGTGGTAGTGCGCCCTTGTAATCCCAGCTACTCAGGAGGCTGAGGTGGGAGGATCACTTGACTCTGGGAGGCTACAGTGACCTAC
>NW_012102599.1:3100131-3101697 GCF_000951045.1 Mandrillus leucophaeus | reverse complement strand
CTGAAACAAGGTGATTCCGAGGCTGTATAGGCCTGGGGGCCTGGGAGAAGCTGCTGGCAAACCCAGGCAGCACCAGAGGAGAAAGACAGATCTGTGAGATCCATGAAGAGGTGGGTGTTTCCCACTGGGGGGCCTGCTGAAGAGACACAGCGCTTTCAGGAGAGCCACCAGGCTGCCGCCAATGACAAGGCTATCGTTTACCGAATAAAGGGGAAGAGAAGTGGGGCAGCCAGGGTCGTCTTCCTCTCCCATGAGCTTTGACATGGAATCTTTAGCTAGAAACATGTTCTCCTCTAAGTTATGTATAGCCAAAAAAAAAAAAAAAAATCACCTAAGAATAGGTGGGTCTTGCACAAGCCAGTTTGTTCCTATATTGAAATCCATTAACATAACAGTGTACAAGTCTATTCACGGACGCAGGAAAAGGCTTCCTAAGCTAAATGGGTGGAAAGCAGATTTCAAAATGGCCTGTACAGGAGATTCCAGAGCTGTGAAAATATCTAGAGTGTTGCCTACCTCCACGTGAAGCTGGCTTGTCTCTGGGTCCTGGGGTTGTATGCGATTCCCATTTTCTTCTCCTTGCTTACGTGCATTTAAAAATGTGTCCACGATACGCATGTGCTATTTGTGCAGTTTTGAAGAAGTGCTTCCTGTATGTTGTTTTGTCTTTTTAATGTTGGCTTAGAAGGGAATGAAAAGGCTGGGCTGGTGCCTTGAAGCTACAGAAAATTTCTGGGAATCTCTATCAGTGACTCTGAAAATTTTTCTAGGTCTACACTGCTGAATTCATTTACAATTCCTGGAAGCACTAACTCCAACTTCTGATTCCCTTTTAAAGGTCTGTTTCATTCTCTCCTCCTTGCAAAAGAGATTAGCAAAGCTGAATAATTCTGCCTCCTGAATCACAGCTGTCCATAGCTATCCTCAGCCCCAAGCCATCTCTTCTTTCTTCTTACTCACAAGAGTTTTGAAAGTCCAGGCTGAGAGCCAGGCGTGGTGGCTCACATCTGTAATCCCAGCACTTTGGGAGGCTAAGTGGGGGTGGATCACTTGAGATCAGGAGTTCGAGACTAGCCTGACCAACATGGCGAAACCCCATCTCTACTAAAAACACACACACACAAAATTAGCTGGGCCTGGTGGCAGGTGCCTGTAATCCCAGCTATTTGGGAGGCTGAAGCAGGAAAATTGCTTGAACCTGGAGGCAGAGGCTGCAGTGAGCTGAGATCACACCACCGCACTCCAGCCTGGACAACAGAGGGAGGCTTCAACTCAAAAAAAGTCCAGGCTGGGTGCTGTGACTCACGCTTGTAATCACAGCACTCTGGAAGGCCAAAGCTGGCGGATCACTTGAGGTCGGAAATTCTAGACCAGCCTGGCCAACATGGCGAAACCCCGTTTCTACTAAAACTACAAAAATTAGCCCGTCATGGTGGCTAATAATCCCAGCTACTCAGGAGGCTGTGGCAGGAGAATCGCTTGAGCCTAGGAGGCTGAGGGTGCCGTGAGGGGGGATCGTGCCAGTTGCACTCCAGCCTGGATGACAGAGTGAGACTCCGTCTCAAA
>NW_012102599.1:3093017-3100081 GCF_000951045.1 Mandrillus leucophaeus | reverse complement strand
GTTGCACCACTGCACTCCAGCCTGGGCAACAGAGCAAGACCCTCTCTTAAAAAAAAAAAAAAAGCTAACAATAATCTCAGCCTTCAGCAAGTCCTAATCTTTTTGCTTCAATATTGGTGGCTGCCAGTTGATCAGGGTGGTGGTTGCTGCAGGTTGGAGTGGCTGTGGCTATTTCTTAAAACAAGACAACAATGAAGTTTGCCACATTGATTGATTCTTCCTTTCGTGAAGGATTTCTCTGTAGCATGAAATGCATTTTATCCACAGCAGAACTTCTTGCAAATTGGAGCTAATCCTCTCAAACCCTGCCACTGTTTTATCAACAAAGTTTATGTAATATTCTAAATTTTTTGTTGCCGTTTCAATGGTTTTCACAGTATATTCACCAGAAGTAGATTCCATCTCAAGAAATTACTTTCTTGGCTCATCCATAAGAAGCAACTCCTTATGCATTAAATTTTGTCATGAGATTGCAGACATTCAGTCCCACCTTCAGTCTCCACTTCTAATTATAGCTCTCTTGCTCCTTCTACCACATCTGCAGTTATTTCCTCCAGTAGCATCTTAAATCCCTCAAGTCATTCATGAGGCTTGGAATCAACTTCCTCCAAACTCCAGTTAATGTTGATATTTTGACCTTCTTCCATGAATCACAAATGGCATCTAAAATGGTAGATCCTTTCAGAAGATTTTAAATTTACTTTGCCTAGATCCATCAAAGGAATCATTATCTATGGCAGCTATAGCCTTACAAAATGTATTTTTAAATAATAAGATTTGAAAGTTGAAATGACTCCTTGATCCATGGGTTGCAGAATAGATATTGTGTTAACAGGCATGAAAACAGCATTAATCTCCTTGTACATCTCCATCAGAGCTCTTGGGTGACTAGGTGCATTGTCCAAGAGCTGTAATATTTTGAAAGGAATCTTTTTTCTGAGCAGTAGGTCTCAACAGTGGGCTTAAATTATTCAATAGACATTGCTGTAAATAGATGTGCTGTCATTCAGGCTTTAGTTGTTCCATTTACAGAGCACAGGCAGAGTAGATTTAGCATTATTCTTAAGGCCCTAGGATCTGTTGGAATGGTAAATGAGCACTGGCTTTATCTTAAAGCCACCAGCTGCATTAGCCCCTAACAAGAGTCAGCCTATTGACTCTCTTCAAAGCCTTCGAAGCTTTGAAGCCAGGTATTGACCTCTCACTAGCTGTGAAAGTCCTAGATGGCATCTTCTTCCAATAGAAGGCTGTTTTGTTTCCACTGAAAATTCTATTGTATACTGTAGCCACCTTCATCAATGACCGTAGCTAGATCTTCTGGATAACTTGCTGTAGTTTACTCATCAGAACCTGCTGCTTCTCTTTACACTTTGGTGTTATGGAGATGGCTTCTTTCCTTACACCTAGTGAACCAACCTCTGCTAACTTCACACTTTTCTTCTGCAGCTTCTTCACCTCCCTCAGCCTCCATAGAATTGAAGCAAGTTAGGGCCTTGTTCTGGATTAGTCTTTGGCTTAAAGAAATTGTATAGCTGGTTGGATCTTCTATCCAGACCACTAAAGCTTTGTCCAAGCACTAAGGCTGTTTCACTTCCTTATCATTCATGTATTCCTGGGAGCTGAACTTTTGATTTCCTTCAATACATTTTTCTTTGCATTGACAACCTGGCTAACTGGCACGAGAGGCCTAGTTTTCGGCCGCTCTCAGCTTTCAACATGCCTTCCTCATTAAACTTAACGATTTCTAGCTTTCAATTTAAAGTGAGAGACACATAACTCTTCCTTTCACTTAAACATTGAGAGGCCATTCTAGGTTTATTAATTGGCCTAATTTCAATCTCGCTGTGTCTCAGGGAATAGGGAGGCCCCAAGAGAGGAAGAGAGGTGGGGGACAGCCGGAGCAGTCAGGACACGTACAGCATTTATCCATTAAGCTTGCTATCTTATATGGGCATGATTCATCGTGCCCCAAAGCAACTGCAATAGTAACGTCAAAGATCACTGATCACAGATCACCATAACAGATACGATAATAATGGAAACGTCTGAATTATTTTGAGAATTACCAAAATATGACAGAGACATGAAGTGAGCATATGCTGTTGGGAAAATGGTGCTGACAGACTTGCTCAACACAGAGCTGCCGCAAACCTTCGGTTTGTAAAAAAAAATGCAATATCTGTGGAGTGCAATCAAATGAGGTATTCCTGTACTAGTAACTGAAAAAAAGCAACCAGTTGAACAATCTGGGAAGGGTTTTCCATTTATGTAGAAAGATAAATGTGCAGACTTAGTCTGGTGCGATCTATCTTCCCTTGCCGAGAAGGACATTGGCCCAGGCAGAGGAAAAGTCTCTGCAATGATGGGCAAGTCGAGGTTTACTGGGAATTCTCAGCTCACCTGTCACATGTCCCTCTCTAGAATAAATTGTACTAGGAACACAGCAGTTACTCCCTCAATTGCCTAAGGGAGAAGAGGAACAAAGAGGAATAATCTAAGAACACAAGTTTATTCAGATTTTCTTAGATTTTTTTCAATCTTCTTTTGAAATATAGACATAAGTACTTTTTATACAGATAATATTGTAGATACAGAGCAATAGGATAAAACATTTCCCTAGATGCTCAGCTTCTAATTAAGGATCAGAAAGATCAAGAAACTGAACAAAACAAATACATAATGACCCTGAAACTACCAGGATATTCCAGAGCAAAATTCTTTTTTAATGGTTCAGTTCATTGCTTATGCATATATAGTGTTCTATTAACGTGACATTTCAAATCCACAGAAGTCTAAAGAAAAGTGACACAATATCTGCCTTTAATTGTCTTTAAACTAGGACTACTTTTAAGGAGCCTAATGAGACAGAAGATAATAAAGAAAATGTTAATATAGTTTAGACTAGGCCCAGAGGTTTAAAAAAAATTTTTTTTTTTTTTACTTAGTTGATAATGTCTCTGGCCCTCACTTTTTTTTCTCTATAGAAGAAATTATTTCATTTGGAGAGGTCATGCAACGGCCACACAAAGGCAGAATGGTGTGGCTGTACTTCATCACCATAAAGTACCATATAGCTAGGACCTCAGAGAATAAAATGCTAAATTAGAGAGAGGAGACGCAATGTTCTGCATATAAATGACCTCACTCTCCGGTTCAGCCTGCAAAAAATTAAAATTTAAACAGCCAAGTTCTGAAATAAAGGTAAATGCAAAATGCCAAGAGAACACTAAGGACAGAGTGTTAAAATCTTCCAGGGTGGTGGGGTGGGGAGGAGGAGAGGAGGAACATTTGAACCTGGTCTTGGAGGACAGAAAGAAAATAGGACTGGTGGACCGTATGCAGGCAGAGGAAGCGGCTGGTGCCCAGGTGTGCACATGGGTATTTGGAGAATAGACAGAGGGCTATGATGGCTGAAGCACAGGTGGAAGATGATGTTAGAAAGGGACAATGGGGCCAATTTGTAAAAGGCCCTTTATCCACATTAAGTATAAAATAACCTGCATCCAGCCGAGTTCTCTCTCCTTACTTTTCTCCTCAGCCCTGTCCCTGCTTTACCTAGCCAACACAGTTTCTCATGCATTTTTCTGAAGCTATTACATTATTACATAAATTCACATGCCTGTAAGTATGAATGCATATAATGATTACACACACATTTTTATATACAAACAGCAGCATACCACTCTGCTGCAATTTCTCCAGACTGTGCAACATCGCTGACACTCTGCCTGGCCTTTCCCGCTTTGACAGCTTTAATCCTGCTGCCGTAAGCTTTCCTGCCCTGGCTCTTCCTGGTGAACTTCTACCCATCCCAGAGCCCAGCTCAGATGCTACCTCTTGCATGAGGCCTTCTCAATAAGCAATATATTTCTCCCTTATTTGAGCTCATATGTCATCTTTAAATGTTTTACGTTTTTTGAATAGTGATTACATGCCTATAGTAACATTTTAAAAGTATAAAAGTGAAAAAATATACCTCCCTTCTATGGTGCCCAGGCCATTTTCCCAGAGGCAACCATCGGACTAAGTTTCTCATGCACTTTTCCAAAGCTATTACATTATTACGTGAATTCACATGCACATATGTATGAATGTATGTAATTATCACACACACACTTTTTTTTTTTTTTTTTTGAGATGGAGTCTCACTCTGTCACCTAGGCTGGAGTGCAGTGGCACAATCTTGGCTCACTGCAACCTCTGCCTCCTGGGTTCAAGTGATTCTCTTGCCTCAGCCTCCCACGTAGCTGGGACTTCAGGCATGTGCCACCATACCCGGCTAATTTTTTGTATTTTTAGTAGAGACGGAGTTTCACCATGTTGGTCAGGCTGATCTCAAACTCCTGACTTCAAGTGATCCACCCGCCTTGGCCTCCCAAAGTGCTGGAATTATAGGCGTGAGCCACTGCACCCGGCCAACACACATTTTTATATACAAACTACAGCATGCTATACTATACTCCGTGATGCCTTTCTCACTTAGTAATAGATTGTAAATCTTTTTCCTTATCAGTAGATTGAGTCACCCAACTCTTTCTAAATTCCTTTAGTACAGGACTACACAATTCCTTCCATTATGGATCAATCTTAAAATATAAATATAATATTAAATATAAATGAAAAGTCAATGCGGTGGCTGAGACTTTCTCACTATACTGTATATAGAGGCAGCTTGTGGTGATCAGAGCCCTGGACTGACCGTCAGGCTTGAATCCCAGCTCTACCACTAGTTATATGACCTGGTTCATGCCATTTAGCCTCTCCAAACCTGTTTTCTCATCTGCAAAATGAGGCGTTGAACTAGATGGGCTCTCAGGGCCCCTCCAAGGCTGGTAGTTCACGTTTCTGTGAACCATCAATATCATACGCTGCCTTGAGAGCAGATTTGAATAGAGAAAAGGGTGAAGGAGCAGAGAGCCTAAAGCTCCTGCCACCAGATGACCTTTTCCTGCTCCCAGGCTGTTCCTCATGCCTTCCTTGACTTCCCTAGCCTTCCCTCTCCACCCCCAGCCTCGGCCCAGAGGCATGCCTGCAAAAAAGCCCTCAGCCTGGGTTCATCAGCCAAGCTAAGCACAAGGGCCCCTAGCAGGTGCCTGATTTCCAAGACTGTGTTCAGTAGCCCCTATCTTAGATTTACACACGGTAGACCAGAATTTGGGCATGTTTTCCTGGGAACATGTGCCAGCCCAGTTGAGAGTCCACTGGCCTCATTGTAGAGAGAATGTGCATATAATAAATGCCTTAGAGAGCTCTCGGAAGTTTGGAGAAACCACCAGCTCATCTGCAGACTCTCAGTAGCAGAACAACCACGTGGCCAAGGAGGCTGAGAGGCCCAGAAGTGAGTGTCATTTGGGCTTGATGAAATCCTTCTGTTCTCCAAAGCATCCTTGTGCTTTGCCAGACAAAAAGGCAGCCATGGTCATATCACTCATTTGCCTCCCAAATGTTCACACCAAGGACAGAAGTTTTGGACCTTGTACAAAGCCTTCCACACCTTAAAACAGTCAAATATCATGGACCAGATGTCCATCAGGAGAGCAACGGGTATACGCCCTAAACTGGAAAGGTGCTCACTAACACCTGCTCTTAGAACGATGATTTGTAGCTCTCACTAGATTACCCACAGCTCCAATATGGAGTTGGACATCCATCTTTGATGCCAACTCGTGTAGCCCACACAGCTACTATCGACATGTTTGAAACCAGGAGGCATAATCCTAACTCCGTTTCTAGCAGCAGGGACTTTCAGAAAACATACTCCTTGTGGAATTAATTTGCCATTTCCATTCATTTTTGCCTTAATTTGTCTCTACTTCTAAAATAGAAGTCAAGCTGCCACACAAAATAACTTTTATAAGGTTGGGGGAAGACAATACGCCTCTTTTATCATTGAATTCCTTACTATTGTAGAAAAAATATTTAATACTGTGGGGAAAAGTATGTGACAACATTGCTACATGGATAAAAGAAAAGCAAGGCCAAATTGGTATGTGCAACATAATCCTGATTTCTTAGTAAAAATAGAGAGAGGAAAAAAGTCAGAAACTAAACCAAGATTTTAACAATACTCATATACTGGTGCAATTACAAATTGTGTGTGTGCTTATCTATGTTTTCTGAGTTTCCTTCATAGACATACATCACTTCTATAACAAAAAAAGTAAAAATAAAATCTCATGACCCTTTGTAAAAGAAAATATAAACACATCCTGTAATTTCTTCCTGGGAAGAGGTAACATTTGCTAGTGTCACTGGATAGTCACTTTAAGAAAGTACGGCCTGGCAGGACTGGGTCCTGGATCAGGATTGGCCCCTAACTGATGAAATTACTTGAACAACTCCGAGGCCCCGACCCTCCTGCCACATCTGACAGAGCAGCAAGTCTCAGTAGGTCTGTAAGTTCCCTTCTCACTCATTCTGGAACTCCTCAGAGCAGGGCTCTTTCATACACCACTCAAACAATTTTTTAAATTTGTAACATTCCAGTGATTTGGGTTGTGTCCAGCCCATCCTGCTCAGCATGCTAGAAAGATTTCTAGGAGAACTAAGACCCTAGGAATGTTGGTTTCTTGGATAATATAATTGGGTACCACTGTAATGACGTGGGAACTTGTTTCCTTTTGTCATTGAGACCAGAATAGTCAAGTTGGTCGAAATCTGAAAGATCATCTTCTAATCCTGCCCCCAAATTTCAGTCATCTGATAACCATATTTGAACTATTATTTATTTGATGTATTTTAAAAATCAACTCTAAGTGAACTCACATGGCCTTGTCCTAAGCAATTAAATAGATGAAATCATAGATTTGATTGTCACTTATAATTTTTTCTGAAAACATTCAAAGAAACATATACCTATTAAAAACATTTTTTAAATGCTTGCCCTAAAAAGATCTTGTTTCCTACCATTGGTACCCACATTGTGCTTGGGGAAATTTATATCCAATCCAATCCTCAAAGTTTTCAGAGAAACTGACACTTAGATAAATAAACCTCTTGCCTAAAGACTCATATTTTTGTGAAAAGTCCTTATGTTTTTATTTTTTGTTTCTTGTTTTTTTTTT
>NW_012102599.1:3079385-3092442 GCF_000951045.1 Mandrillus leucophaeus | reverse complement strand
CAACCTCCACCTCCCAGGTTCAAGTGATTCTCATGCCTCAGCCTCCTGAGTAGTTGGGATTACAGGCATGCACCACCATGCCAGGCTAATTGTTATATTTTTAGTAGAGACTGGTGTTGGCCAGGCTGGTCTTGAACTCTTGACCTCAGGTGATCCACTTGCCTTGGCCTCCCAAAGTGCTAGGATTACAGGCGTAACCACTGTGTCCGGCTTCCCAATAGATATATTTTAGCCAGAACCCCAAAGGGTACACCATAAGGGTAAGTGTGAGTCAGAAGTAATTCCACCCCCTTCCCTATCCCAAGAAACTGGAGAGGGACATTACCTTAGGCTCTGTTTAGAGAAGGAAGGAAAAGAAGGAAGGAGAGAAGGAGGACCATGAAAGACATACAATGCTTGAAAGATTGGAGTCCACCCGGGTAACTGGCGTAAGTTTTCAAAACCCTCTCTGAAGAAATATTTGTATCCTAGGCCTTGGGAAATCATACCAATCACTTTTCTATGGCAATGAAGAGCCCACAAAGACAGACCTTTTATTATCTTAAGGCATGCATTACTACCTAAAGCAAGAGGGACAAAAGGAGAAGAGAAATTGCTGTGGTGTTCACAACTCATGGTCTCCTCTTTCCCTCATTCTCAGGACTCCAGCTTGGCACCCACTCCCAATACTCCTGATGTCTCATGAGAGGAACCTCACTGGACATACGGTGTTGCAGTCTGAAAGAAAATGGGCAGCCTTACCGGGTAGTTTTTATCAAGATAATGAATTTGCCATGGTTCTTGGCTTTACCTCTTACCCTCAGAAATCTGATTCCCTCAACTAACAAGAAAGTATCTGACTTTACAGAGTGAAACTCACTTTAACCAAGGTCACAAGATTTGCTTATATATCGGGATGCCAATTCATTTGCTGATCATGAGAAACACAGCTCTCATGAGGACTAGAATACCATCAACACAGCCTGTGTATTCTTTCCCCATGGAGAGGGCTATTGGAAAGACAAGCTCTGATACCAAGATGTTACCTGGTCAACAGGGACTCAGAGTGAAAGGAGGTGACTGAATGATCCAAGAACATGCTTTAGCCTAAGCCTTACCTTCTCCCCCATGGTCTTATCCATGGGATCATAACTGGGGAAGTCCATTAGCCAAG
Source organism: Mandrillus leucophaeus (assembly GCF_000951045.1). Classification (NCBI taxonomy): domain Eukaryota; kingdom Metazoa; phylum Chordata; class Mammalia; order Primates; family Cercopithecidae; genus Mandrillus; species Mandrillus leucophaeus. The sequence goes on along the minus strand of NW_012102599.1, from coordinate 3,091,289 downwards.
GTTCTCTCTCCACTGACAATGCATGGATGGGCACGGCCAGAATATGATTCTCAAACATCCCTGTTTTCCATGGATGACTAACTCCCAACTTTCTGATTAGTATCTCTTCATACAAATTCAACTTCTCCGGAGGACTCTAATCCTCTTCATGTACCAGGCTTCCCTAGGTTTGCCTTGGTAGCCCCAAGCCTACCTGAAATTACTTTCAAGAGGCAATTGTAACTCAGAGGCTGAGGTGGGAGGATCACTTGAGGCCAGGAGTTCGAGACCAGCCTGGGCAATAGAGTAAAACTCTGTCTCTAAAAAATAAAAATAAAAAAGAGACAACAAAGAAATACAAAAGAGCCCACCCCAGGACATGAGCATTAGTTAACCTTCTGAAATCTCACAACCCCAAAGTGAATTGAAATGTACCAGAGGGTAATCCCCAAACACCATCCACCTTTCTCTAGCCCCCTCATCACCTGTGCATGATGCCCATATCTTGTAACATTCTGTGTACCGTGCAAACATTCATCAGAAAGCTTCCTTCTGCCCCGCCATCCCCAAAGTGCCACCCATACCACCACCCGCCAACCAAATAGCAAAGGAGGAGATTAAGGAACCTGCATTACATCAAGCAAGTCTTCACAGTACTGTATGCTTCGTGCATTTAAGCTTTTAAAGCAAAGGAACTAGGCCAGGCACAATGGCTCACACCTGTAATCCCAATACTTTGGGAAGCTGAGGGGGGCAGATCATTTGAGCCCAGGAGTTTGACAGCAGCCCAGCCAACATGGTGAAACCCCATCTCCACTAAAAATACAAAAATTAGCCGGGCGTGGTGGCACATGCCTGTAATCACTTAGACCTGGGAGGCAGAAGTTGCAGTGAGTGGGGATTGTGCCACTGCCCTCCAGCCTGGGCGACAGAGCAAAACTCTATCTCAACAAAAAAGAAAAAATGTTTAAAAGAAACTAGAAGAAGGAAAATTACAATGGAGAGGCTCAGGCACGGCGGTCTAGGGCAGCTGTCCTAGGATGACCTAGCTGAGTGCAGTCACTACCGGGTACCATCTGGAATTTTTGCCTCCACACCTCTCTCACCAGAGTGATTCTTTGGTAACTAGGAACTATGGCCTCATATCTGTTGATATTAGTTGTCTTAACCAGACCCTAACAAGGATTTCTTTTTAGAGAATTTTTGTTTTGTTTTATATTTAAAAATCTTACTAAATCTGACTAAAATTAAATTTTAAAACCTCCCCGTGGACTCTTCCGTGTTCCGTTTCCCATGAGGCTTTACGAACCTGGCCCAAGATGGGTGTGTGTGTGTGAGAGAGAGAGAAACAGAGAAATGAGAGAGAGAGAGAGAGAGGAATCAGGAAATAGAAGAGTGAGACCCACACTTGCCATTTTTCTATAACAAGGTTCAAGGCAACTTTCACTATCATAGTTACCCGTGGGTAAACTGTGTCCCCTCTTACATGCACCTTTGTTCACATAATGATTGTTCACATAATGATACAGAGGGGTGTGTTTCTCTACCACACAAAAAGTCTGTTTTCCCTTCTCCCTCCTTTAATGATATTCTCCTGGCTGAATTCTAGTGTCTTCCCAACCATGAGTCATCACTGCTATTCCTGCATAAAATAGAGTGTTCTGGGCCTCTCACTTCTACGAAGGACTATAGTTTAGAAAAATCTGATAAGATGATAAGATCCCCACAGCACGTGTCTTGCTCTGAGATTATTAGAGACCCAGTTTAGGGGAACCCTCCCTATAGGGAGATGGCAAAGGAAGCAGTTCCCCAATCTATCAGCAGTGGCTGCCACCCCCATGATAAGGATCCCGTGCAAGGAAGTCTGACTCTCGGGGTTTCAGCCAGCTGGCACGGCCAGTATCCAACAAGTCCCCATCAGGGAGCATCTTACCAGAAGGTCCCTGCCTACATGGAGTGAATCAAGGGTGATAAAAAAGTCCTCTCCCTACCAAATATCTTCCATCCTTGGAGCAGCCCTTTCTCTTCAGGTTTGGAGCTTTGTTGAAATGCAAATATCCTTGGAAGGTACAGACTTTTTTTTTTTTTTTTTACCATTAGCACGTTTACACAAATGTGCATCCAGTCCCATTCTTTCCTCAAAGCCAGTTTTAATTGGAGGAGAAGGAAGGTTTTTTTTGTTTGTTTGTTTATTTTGTTGAGACGGAGTCTCGCTCTGTCGCCCAGGCTGGGGTGCAGTGGCCAGATCTCAGCTCACTGCAAGCTCCGCCTTCCGGGTTTACGCCATTCTCCTGCCTCCGCCTCCTGAGTAGCTGGGACTACAGGCGCCCGCCACCTCGCCCGGCTAGTTTTTTTGTATTTTTTAGTAGAGACGGGGGTTTCACCGGGTTAGCCAGGATGGTCTTGATCTCCTGATCTCGTGATCCGCCCGTCTCGGCCTCCCAAAATGCTGGATTACAGGCTTGAGCCACCGCGCCTGGCCTAGAGAAGGAAGTTTTTTTTTAAAAAAAAATCACCCATATACAAAAGAGAGGTGAGGATCAGAAGATATATCTTACTGGGCATTGATCCTATTCTCTGGCCCATTCCCAGATAAGCGTAAGCCCTCGATGACTTCAAACAGCACTGGTAGCCCACCAGTTTTCCATATCATCTGTGGATTATCTGAAGTGACATGAATCTGAACTCTCAACAATTATCAATCATGCAGTCATTCCTCAAACATGTGTCGCACTCTGATGACAGGCTGGGGAATAGTCTAGATTTTGCACAGAGGACGAAGTAAACTGAGGAACTCTAATCCATCCCAAGGTCAAGTGTCCAATGTATGGATGACGATTGCCTAGGTTCGTAATATTCATCATAACGAAGATGTTAAGGAAGGATTTGGCAGTTAATTTGCTTCATTTGCTATCCACCCTACAGTCCTGGGAAGTTATCTCTATCATAATTTATACAGCAGTCGAGGCCCAGGGTAGTGAAGTCAGGGCAGCCTCCAAATTTAATCATCTAAATCATTATGTACCCTGGGAGTTGTTTACAATGTTTTCCTGGGAAGCTGTATTTTTAAAGCACCGGATGACTCAGAAGCACAGTCCAGCTGGAGGAATACTGTTAGACAGCTCGGGGCAGCTTTCTCAGACAGCTTTTCATTTGACCATCACAATTCGAGAACGAAGCACCATGACATTATAATTCCCATTTCACAACTGAAGCAGCTTAGGCACCGAAAAAACAATCCGGCTAAAAAGTAAAACAAAACAAAACAAATCTGCTCTCTTTTTCCATTTTATTTCCTTTTCATCTCTTACAAACAAACTAACGGAACTATCAGAACAAATTATCTCATGAACAATCATTTATGACTCCACTGTTTGCAAAACCTCTTTCAGTCTTTGTACCATCCACATAAGAGCAATCAAATAGCTCGCTAAAAACCCAGTGAAACTACCCCCAAGACATCACCTATGACACTTAAATGTCTTCCTGCATCACTTCATTTTTGCCATTAAAAATAATCAACATTACACTTTGGGAGGCCGAGGCAGGCAGATCACTTGAGGCCGGGAGTTCAAGACCAGCCCAGCCAACTTAGCGAAAGCTCATCTCTACTAAAAATACAAAAAAAATTAGCCAGGCATGGTGGTGCACGTCTGTAATCTCAGCTACTTGTGAGGCTGAGGTACGAGAATCGCTTGAGCCCAGGAGGCAGAGGTTGCAGTGAGCAGTGATTGCACCAGCTGCACTCTGGGATGCGTGACAAAGCAAAAGGCCGTCTCAAAATAAATAAATAAATAAAGTTTTTTTAAAAAAATAGAAATAAAATATATGTTAAATAAAATGTTGTTTGTTCCATTCAACTTACAAAACATACCTCTTGAGGGACTAGTGTGCTAATATACAAAGATATACATTCAAATAAGACACAGTTCCTACTTTTAAGATGTTTACAGTACAATGAGAGAAGACCAACAATGACAACATAAAGTAAGCTGTTCATTAATTTATGACATTCTCTATGGCAGGCATTGTTAGTTTTCTGCTCCATACCTGTGCCTCTCTTTGTCATCAGTAATAGATAATATGCAAGCTTCGGGCAATGGATCATGTTTGGTCTAGCCCAGTATTTCTCAACTTTTTTTTCAAGATCATCTCCCTAAGAGCATTTTTAGACGCTTTTTTCCTAATTGCCCCTTCCATGAAATTTTAATACCATAGATAAATTATATGTCTGTATATATGCTGTATGTATGACTGTGCTTTATACATATAAAGAGTGAGATATTTTTCCTGCCTTTTCCCTCCCACAAAAGCAATATCCTTCCCGTAAGGGATGATATCAACAGCACCACCCTATCCACACCCTACCCCAACCCTCACGCTGTTCTCCACCATGCTCCCCACACTCACCCACTCTGCCTGTTAGGAATGTGTGGTCTAAGGGAGTTGTTAATAGTAAGCCTATTTCCTGTTTCCCACCTTCATGGGAGCTGGGGTGGCTGTGTAACCTTGTTCTACCAATGACACGGAAGCTGGTATCTGTTTGGGAGGTCTCCGGGAACATTCTTGGTTTCCTGGAAAATCAAACAGCCACTGCCAACTCATCCTCCTTTCCACTCCAACCTTCCCATGCGTCCTGAATGGAGCACATAGCTAGAAGCTGCGGCAGTCATCGTGCAGCTATGACGAAAGACAACAGAATGGTAGGCAGTCTCATTGAGCCATTAGCCCAGGGCCGGAAACGCAGACCTCCGACATCCTGTTACGTGGAGAAATGAATCCTGGTTGCTTTAAGCCTCCGGTTGGTAGGTATTGCATCAATTATACAATTGTTATACAAAGCATGTTAATTGATCAGCTGGATGCCTTACAAGCAATAGCTGTCCTCTTATGATCACGAGTTATTGGTAAACCAAGCCGGAAAGAAGCACACACATACACACACACACACACACACACACGTAATCAGGAATATTACACAAATCAGACACGAGATTTCACTCCTGTTTAAGAGGAAAAGTCTTTTTCACTAAACGAATCAACATTTCAAAGAGTTATATGGTATTCAAACTAATATTTGGCATTTGGAATTAACAAACTTTTAGATATTTGGTATTACTGTGTAGAAAAATGGTCATGAAAAGATACAAGGTAATTTTCCTTTATTTTCCTACTTTACACAAAATGGATATATTTATGATTTACCTAGAAGATATGTCTTTGAAAATATTTGAAAGTCAATTCTTTTCTAATTGAATATTTAAGATGCATAAGGAAAATGTGCTTCTTAAAGGATCTCTTAACTGGACGCCATGGCTCAGGCCTGTAATCCCAGCACTTTGGGAGGCCGAGGTGGGTGAATTTGCTTGAGGAGTTCAAGACCAGTCTGGGCAACATAGTGAAACCCCATCTCTACAAAAAAATACAAAACTTAGCCGGCATGGTGGTGCATTCCTGTAGTCCCAGCTCCTCGGGAGGCTGAGGTGGGAGAATCACCTGAGCCCAAGAGGTGGAGGTTGCAGTGAGCCATGATCGGGCCACTGCACTCTAGCCTGGGCCACAGAGTGAGATCCTGTCTCACTAAAAGAAAAAAGAAAAAAAAAATCTCTTCGAGAACCTTTTTACAGGTTAAAATGGAGAAATAATCATCTGTATTCATCACTTGAATATTTTATATTTTGCTTAAATTATGATACTAGCTAATGCTAATTAGCTCATATTTTAAAAATAGAAACCACTCACAAACTTAACTGATAATTCCAACATCTCTCACTAAAAGTGGTTTTCTATGCTTTGAGAAACTCAAAATCCCTCTACATCTAAAGAGCCTCTAAATTTTATTAGATACAATTTAATTATAGACTTAGGGCTTTCAAAGCATTAGGTTTCTTTTAAAATGTCAAAAAAAAAAAGTGTCATGCCAGAATCATTTTAATTAATTTCATTACTAACCTCACACCGAAAACTGACATTCTTTTAATAAAGATTATTGGCCTTTTTTTTAATATATACAAACAATATATGCTACTTATAGAAAAGACAGGAAAAAATGAAAAACATTTTAAATCATGTAATCTTATCACACACTAGATAATTTCTAACATATTTATTTATCTCCATATTCTGAATTCATGTATAAGAATACATATATAGGCCTTTTTATATTACAAATAATATTATTATTATATAATAATATTATATATATATATTTTTTGAGACAGGGTCTCACTTTGTCACCTTTATCACCTCATACATTTCTGTTGGGCATTTTAAGTTGTTTCTTGGTTTCTCTATTATTAGCAGACACCATTTTGTTGAGAAGTCTTACTTTTATAATAAAACACCTTGCATTGTTTTCCTAGGAATAATTCTTAAATGTGGTAAAAGACCATGAACAATTTAAACCTGATCATTCATGTTGTTGCCTAACAACTCACAATTTTTCCAAAAAGAGGCCTTTCTAAAGTCTCCTAAAACAATTCCAAATAATAATTTAGAACAGAGCATATTAAGTGGAGAGAAGAAGGGATTATTTGGCTCGTTTTCCTGACTGGCTGATGATATTGTTCATAAATTGTTCGTTGGCCAATATTTTGTAGGAAAAGAAAAAACTTGATTATAATTTAAAAGTTTCTAAGCAAACCTTAAAGACTATAAAGGCAACTGAACTTGTTATTTATTCTGCATTTTACATTGGTTACTAGTTTGTTAATGAAACAGTTCTTAAGAGTTGTTAAGCACTCCCAAAATTGGCAAAGGAAACAAAAAGTAACTATAATTAATGGATAAAATAATGAGCTATGTACCTGTTGAGAAATAAAACCAATCACGACAAAATTTATAAAGGAAGGAGCACTAACGTTTAAATTCCATATAGCCCGAGTGAGTGTAGGGAAATAAACAGAGTATGATCATTTCAGTCCTCCAAAGAAAGGACAAGTAAATCAGAGGAAGCTGGAGGATAATATAACTTTATAAGGTTGGTTGGTCACAGGTCCAAAAAAATGTAGATAGAAACACAGGCTGAAAACACTGGTGATTTTTTTAAAAAAACACAATTGTACCATCTAGTTTTTGTTTTTGTTTTTAATATTTTTTGAGACCAAGTCTCACTCTGTTGCCCAGGCTGGAGTGCAGTGGCATGATCTCAGCTCATTGCAACCTCTGCCTCCTGGGTTCAAGCAATTCTGTGCCTCAGTCTCCCAGGTAGCTGGGATTACAGGCGTGAGCAACCATGCCCGGCTAATTTTTGTATTTTTAGTAGAGACCAGGTTTTACCATGTTGGCCAGGCTGGTCTCGAACTCCTGACCTCAGATAATCCACTCGCCTCGACCTCCCACAGTGCTGGGATTACAGGCGTGAGCCACAGTGCCCGGCCACCATCTAGTTTTTAAACAGAAGCCACAAGCATCTAGCCCCTGTTGGAGGAGAAACTTTAATTTTTCCTTCCATATATGTGTGTGATGGGTCTTTCCTGGTGACATATTAAGTGGGTAGTACTTGGGGAAATCTAAACTATTAGTTTGGGGTTTGAACTCTGGACCCAAGTTTTACATAGAACCCTCCTGCTGCATCCTGAAAACTATCCATGTGTTTTCATAGCTCTAGAATGTAATAGAAACACTGCCACAATCTACATTTCAATTGCTTTTCCTGAAATGTAGAGGATGAAAAAAGAAAAGATAACTATCGGATTCAGATAAAATACTCATAGTTGCCTTTTGTTAATTCAAATGATCCTTTAAGTTATTAGCTGTATTTCTATCACATTAGGAAGCAATGTCAATGTTTAAGCTTCTTTCTGTAGATTTTGCACATCTTGGAGGGAAAACACTGGGATGATAACTTTTTTTTTTTTTTTTTTTTTGAGACGGAGTCTCACTCTGTTGTCTGGGCTAGAGTGCAGTGGTGCAATCTCTGCTCACTGCAACCTCCGCCTCCCAGGTTCAAGCAATTCCCTGCCTCAGTCTCCCAAGTAGCTGGGATTACAGGTGCCTGCCACCACGCCTGGCTAATTTTTGTATTGTTAGTGGAGATGGGGTTTTACCATCTTGGCCAGGCTGGTCTTGAACTCCTGACCTCATGATCCACCCGCCTCAGCGTCCCAAAGTGCTGGGATTACAGGCATGAGCCACCGTGCCCGGCCTGATGGCAATTTTAATACATAAACACTTAAAGACTCACAAATAAGATGTATACAAGTATATTTAACCTAAAAGGCATATGCCTTATTTGCTATAAGAAATATCCATTGCTATTATATTTTTAAAGTAGTTATTATTATAGATATTTCTCTGATATTGCCAGATATTCTGTGTTTAGGAATATATGACAATATTGTTTTGGCACATATAGGAAATTGTGGTATTGTCAATAAGTAAGGGTTTTTCTGGCTTTTCCCCTCCTATTTCCTGTATGTGCCTCCAACCCTCTCTCCTACTTCCTTATCACGTGAAGGAGACAGAGAAAGACTATTATTGATATAAATTTCAGCAAGTTACTGCCCAAATAGTAGAACTTGAGGAAAATCAGGTTTTATCAAGAAAAAGTATACCAAAGGGGATTTTTAGGCCCCTTAAAGGTTTTTGTAGTTGATTTTACATCATTTAAATTTGACTCTAAATACATTGAGTTTCCTTTTCCTTGTTAGAAGGAATAATTACAGGCATTCTTATGCTTCTCAACCACAGTTGGGATCATTTTCAGCTCAAAACTGGAACAAAGACCAGGAGAATTTTTTGTGGCAACTGAGAAAAAAAAATGCAAAAAAGGGAGAAAAAGGTTCATAGTAAGGGTTGTATGTTTAGAGGCTCTCAAGAAGGTGACAGCTGGACCTGGAGGGAAGACAAATGAAAAGTAGGGGTCCTGCCTGAAAGAAAGGAAAAGAGCCAAGGAAGAGATGTGTGCCAGTCCATTCTCTGCATGGGCAGCTAGGTTGCTAGACATAATGACCTGGCAGGGGAAATAATCTCCAGGAGGTAAGAGGAGGAGAGACTTTGCTACCAAACTTTGGTGTACATGGAATATTTGTGTTTTGAGGGCTGTGATTGTATGATGCAATATTATTATTCAAATAGATATCGAAACTTGCAGGAAACCTAGTCATGGATGTGCAATAATTAAAATGGTTATAGAATTTAGGCACACTGATTACAGGAACATATCTGTTATAGATTTTCCCTCTCTATCTCAAAGACAGATTTCCAATTTTTATGCTATCTCACATCAAGAGAACCTTGACTCACAATGTATTTAGTCAATTTCACATTCTTTTTCTCTGGAGGGATGGAGATGGGAGTGCGTTTCTCTTTCTCATCCTGTGTCAATCCACTGTATGACCGTGACATGAGAATGTGGCCTCATCTCACCACTTCCAGCAGGGTTGGCTAATTTAAACAGACGGGTTTGGGGTAAGTCTCCATACCGTGCCTGATACTACAGTCTGGGAGCACAGGAAATGAACAAAGCTTTCAGCTGAAAACACTCAGTTCCCCAAATTGCAGGTCAGATACTCACTAATGGAAGATGACCAACTGGGCTTCTGTGATCAAAAGGAAACGAACTATCTTCAAAGTTATCAAAGCCCAACCAGATGTTCAGCTTCAGATAGGACAACTACATCTTACACTCAGAAGCGAGCATGTTACCCACCGGCTAATGCCAATGCCTTTCACCCTAAAAGCAGCCAGGCTGGTATCCAGTACGTTGCTTAGGGGCATCAGGTGACCCCACACTACTCACTACACTCTAGAGTTGGCCAAACCAGTGCTTACAACCTGCCTGCATTTCTTTTTCTTTTTCTTGTAAACCGAGTCTCGCTTTGTTGCCCAGACTGCAGTGCAGTGACACGATCTCGGCTCACTGCAACCTCTGTCTCCTGGGTTCAAACGATTCTCCTGCCTCAGTCTCCGGGGTAGCTAGGATTACAGGCGCATGTGCCACCACGCCCAGCTAATTTTGTATTTTTAGTAGAGACGGGGCTTCGCCATGTTGGCCAGGCTGATTTTGAACTCCTGATCTCAGGTGATCTGCCTGCCTTGGCCTCTTAAAGTGCTGGGATTACAGGCGTGAGCCACTTCACCTGGCGCTGCCTGCATTTCTTGTGCCACCCAAGGCATCATGAGCTGATAAGTAAGACATTAAAGTGGCATCTTGAGAGGCTGCTTTCCCAAATGGGAACCCACCCTGGCTTCACTTGAGATAATTCAGAACTAACCATTTAGAGCATTAATCATGTTATCTGAAGGGAACCAACTCTAGCCCCACATGCTACTCATTTTAAGGATCTGATGCTATAAATCTACACATGTATCTGCCATCTTACCCTCATTTCAGCCATCAGTTGGAGAAGCAGCATTTCAGTCTTTAGGAGATTAATCTGATGTCAGTAATAACCAGAACTTCCACTGCAATAATCCCTCTGCTGAGGCCGGAGCTCCTCACATGAGGCCTCTGGAACCCTGAGAGTCCGTGAATGGGTTTTAGAGGGTCCTTATATCCCCTAAGCCTCTGCGGCAAATGTTCACGTCCCTGTATGAGAAAGTCTTTGGCTCTCATTACATCGTCAAACGAATCCGTGACCAAAAATAGTGATTAGGAAACATTGCTCCAAAGCATAAGCCAATCAGTCCATTAAAAACCCTGTTAGGTGGGGAATAGAATAGTCAGCGCGTGCTTGTAGAAAGAGGTCTGATTTCAAGTGTTAGACCCTTGCACATCCAACAGACCCTGTGAGTTGCGCCTCCAGTGTTAAGATGGGTCGTTAACTTATCCTCGATTTACCACACCATGTCTCGAGAGATTAGAGGCCCTGATGATGGGGAATGCGAGTAAAGTAAAATAATCATCTCCACCGTAAGAAGAGCACGAGACATTGAAGGCTATTTGAAAGCTATTACAATCACTAAATTTCCAAAGCCAGGTGAAGCAGATAATCTCAGAACCGTGGCTACTGCGATGTCATTCACTTTCATATGTTTATTTTGTGATATAAGGTTGTTATGGCATAAGTCTAATTGTTATGACTATTTTGAGTGCTCAGTTCTGTATATAAAATACTACATTTCATCAAAAAATATACTTTCTTTTCTTCTTTAACATAATGTTATCATACAGTAAGGTCCAGAGTGTTTTCTGTCCATAGCTCTCCCATATTCTACTACGGGTTTAACAACCACCTCTCTATGGCCAGAAAGAGACTGTTTATGGGCCCCAGACTCTCCCCATGACCTTCCTTCTCTGTGCTCGTAGTTCCCCTGGCCATGGCTACTTTTAATTTGTTCAGATGCCGGACAAAACTGTTTAACTATGGAAGAGAATTTTGTGCCACAAACTATATTCCTTTAAGGAATATCATAAGTACAGCTTCCTGTTTTGTGCTGTTTGTTTCTATAACAAATAAAATAACTTGTCCCTCTGGGCTTTCTCTGTTTTCATTCCCCTTTTATATTATAAGTCCTTCAATTCTAAGCCTTTAAGTAACCACTTCACCCACAATACACACACACACACACACACTCTCACACACTCACAGATATACCTTCCCTGGACAAAACCAAACTGTTACCTTTATTCCACTAGTGTTTCTCAAAGTGTAATCTTCAGGTAATTCACATCGGAGTCTTCACAGGGTGGGAGGATTTGTTAAAAATGCATATTCCCGCCAACGTCCAGACCAACTGCATCAGAATGCATGGAGATGGAACCTGGATGCTAAATTAGTTAACTCTTCCCCCACTCATCCAGGTGATTCTCAAACACACTAAAACGAACCGGCCAGGCGCGGTGGCTCACACCTGTCTGTAATCCCAGCACTCTGGGAGGCCGAGGCGGGCGGATCATGAGATCAGGAGATCGAGACCATCCTGGCTAACACGGTGAAACTCCGTCTCTACTAAAAATACAAAAAATTAGCCGGGTGTGGT
>NW_012102599.1:3066196-3079335 GCF_000951045.1 Mandrillus leucophaeus | reverse complement strand
CGGGTGTGGTGGCGGGCGCCTGTAGTCCCAGCTACTCGGGAGGCTGAGGCAGGAGAACGGCATGAACCCGGGAGGCGGAGCTTGCAGTGAGCTGAGATCCCGCCACTGCGCTCCAGCCTGGGCGACAGAGTGAGACTCCGTCTCAAAAAATAATAAATAAATAATAAATAAATAAATAAAACTTGAGAACCGTTGCTTTACAAAAATAACTTCCTCTCTGGTTTCAGCCCCTATTTTTTTCGGGTCAAAATGGAGCTATTTTCTTATCCATCTTGTTTACCTCTGAGATCAGCATCTCCTCGTCTCTTCCTAAGAAACCTTCTCTCCCCCGTCTCTCTGGCCTTTGATGGTAGCTTTTCTCTGGGCTATTTCTCAGGCCTTGCAGTCTACTTTAGCAAGTCCTCAGGACACAGTTACTTACTTCTTCCTCCTCCTTAAGCTGCTCTAAAGAAACCCCTTTAGCATCCACAGCTCACACTACCCAGCTCCAAACTCCCTTTACAATACCCTGCCCAGGGATTCACAGTAACATCTATTGGTTAAAGGTAAGCCCCATATGGTTCACAAAACTCATAGCCTTCCTCCTAAATATTACAACTACTCAAGATCACTTATTAACAGGGGTTCTCCAAATTTCTTAAATGCACACACCACGACCACAATAAACGAAACAAAAACAAGTTCTCCTATTTCACCATTCTAACATACCAAATGCTTTCATCTTTTTTACAGCTCACATTTAATTCTTATTCATAACAAAATCAGAACGTAATTAAAAATTTTAATTCTGCTTTCCTAACCTAATATCATATCAAATATATTTTCATAACTGTCATAACTATGATTTTTAATGACTTTAAAACAACCCACGGGCTGCGCTCAGTGACGTGCCTGTAATCCTAGCACTTTGGGAGGCCGAGGCAGGAGGATCACTTGATCCCAGGAGATGGAGATCAGCCTGGGCAACAAAGTGAGACCCCGTCTCTACAAAAAATAAAAGGTTAGCCAAGTGTGGTGGCACACACCTGTGGTCCCAGCTACTTGGGAGGCTAAGGCAGGAGGATCAAATGAGCACAGGAGGTCAAGGCTGCAGTCAGCTGTGATTACGCCACTGCACTCCAGCCTGGGTGACAAAACAAGACCCTGTCTTTAAAAAAAAAAAAAAAAAAAAAATCTCATGGAGTTAACGTTGCCAGAGCCCCTATTGCTTAGTGTTTAGGTTATTTTCAGATTTTGCTGCTATACGTGATAATACGATGAATACGTTCATGCATTTTATTTCTTTCTTCTTTGAATTATTTATTCAGAATACATTTGCAGGGGTGGAATGAATGGATCAAAGTGTATGAACACTTTAATGGCTCTTGGTACATATTGTCAAATCGCCATATTTGTATTTTACACAGTTCCTCAGTAGTATGCTAGTAAATGTTTAACAACATGCTTGCCCCCTCCGCGCCCTGAAAAAAAAAAAGGTAGGGAGCCTGATTTACTGTGTTTGCTGATTTTCACAGTGTAAATACTTTTACCATAGCCAATTTCAAGCCACCAACATGACATCGCTGAATGCAAAATTGAAAAGAGATGCTCAGATAGCACATTGTAATACAGCATTTCCATAATACAGATAAAGAGAAGTCAGTAACTTCAGTGGCTTGGAAAATTTCTGAAAATATGACAATCAGCACTTGTAAGCGAGCCTGTTCTAGAACACCACTGTAAACATCTCCCTTGATATTTTGCAAGAGCACATCTTTTTTTTTTTTTTTTAATTGAAATCATTGAAATTTCACCCTGTTCCCATCTGTGTGACAAACAATGAGCATGCTTTTAGGTCCACAGATGATGCAAATAATGAACAAAATCTAATGCAAAAAAAAGGGGGATAGAGTGAACATCTAATGCCTGTCTGGGTTGAATAATTCCGTCTACCCACCCTCAAGCATTCATTTTACGGTGTTTTTTCCGTGAGATCATGTATACAAACGATTCGATCATTTGTTTACTTAACGAGGCACTGAATGGATGACTGTATGTAGTTCTCAGGCAAATGTGATGAGACCCGTATCTTCTGTTTCTTAACCACTCTCTTCCTTGGTTTTCTTTTCTACGAAATGAGGAAGAGGTCACTGTGACTTCTGTCTTACGAGAAACTGAGTGCAGAGATAAGAAAGGTTCAACTTATGCTCTAAGAAACACTTGAACATTTAGCAATGCTCTGGAAATTTCTTCCAAAAGCAATTCATTAGCATTCTATTTTACCAGAAAAGAATGTGATTTGGCACTTTCTTGCTTGAAAGCAGCTTCCCCTCTTTGGACTGCCCCGGAATAATATGTAGCTTCTAGATGTATACAACACTTTGGTTTTTAAATTAGTGGCGCCCTATGTTTGCATGTTAAAAGGTAGGTATGACTGAGCTAAACATCCTCACACCTTTGACCCAGTCACCCCACTCCCAGTAACTCATCTCAAGGAATAAATTCAAAACAAAGGAAAATACTTTCCGTGTAAAAATATTAATCACAATAGAGAATAGATCAATTTGCCTCATTTCAGCACTATTCAACTTACAGCTTCTGGGGCCCTGGTAGGAGAGTTCTGGATTTCTGGTTCCTCAATCCCCACCTGTAAAACGACCACTTTCCAAGTTGTTCTAGGGCTTGCATTTTTTAATCACACAGATTCCCGGATCTCATGTGAGGGTTGGGATATGAGACATGGAATTTCAGTTTCTTAAAAGCTCCCCAAGTGGTTTTGCTGTCCAGCCAGCTTTAGAAACCACTATTCCACACTGAAACAACAGACACATGATCATTATCGCTGACCAACTGTCCACATCCCGGCAACAGCATGAGAACTTCTTGTGCAAGTCGTCAAAAGGTTGTTCAGGGCATTCAAGCAGTTGCTAGAGTCAAACGGCTACAGAGCCACGGAGGAGCCCTAAGTTTCAGGCACCCTACCACCCCCCTGGGTCATCCTTTCCATCTCTGACACCCTCCTTGCTCTCACTGCCCACCCCAGCCCCCTACTCTGTCATGCTGCCTCCCAGCCTCCACCTGTGCACCCCATCCTGACTTGTGCCCATCCCTTTTCATACACAAAGCTCCAGAGTCTCCTCCCTTAGGACACCAGTGGGACTCCAGAAGGAACACTACCACTGTTTGACTCAAGTCATCTGCGCACATAATTAGGAATCCCCTGCACAATTAACACACCAGGTGGATTTCCATTTTTTATAGGAGGCTTTTAATCCAAAAAATATGTATAACCTAGAGAGTGGAATGGGGAAGCAGGATGCTTTTTAATCTTGGCTTTCACCTAGATCCAAGCATCCTGAACCCAAATAAGCACTTAATGCCACAACGATCCCCACTCGTAAGTAGAAATGGAATTTTAGTTGTGCTTTGTTAGCACCAAAATTAACACGTTGTAAGATAGAATAATTTAATTTAAACTGGGCAAGGAAGAAAGGTCGCGCTCTCTGCCTCTAATGAAAATCACCTCTAGAATTCCACCCAAGCATTCAGAGAGCAACATCAAACAAGGAGGCCCACAAGTAATGCAGCAGCTACTCAGAGGACCTCTCTCATAAGCTAGAGAAACTGTTACAGAAAGGTTTAAAATAGCAGTTTCCAAGCTTGTTTTCCTTTCTTCATATGTATTCCCACTAGAAAAACATCCAACCCTGTGCCTTGTCCATATTTGGTGCTCAAAAAATGTTAATTCCCAGTCTCCACCTGTCACCCCCCACTTTCCCTGGAAAGGAATGTTGGGATTAGGAGAATGTTGGGATTTGCAGGCTTCTTGCTCTTAAGCCAGGGCTCATAACATCTTCATTTATGTCAATAGCCAAGTCCTTAAGAAGAATCATAAGCGTTGTATCTATTGAGAGATTTTTTTTTAATTAGGCACTAGGCTACATGCTTTACATGTTTTTATCTCATTTGATCTCTGCTACAACTCTCTGAGGTAGGTATTTTCAGTTATTATTAGTGTTATTTGAGTTATTTTGTGAATTTTTTTAAAAACTCTGAGCACTGAAGAAGTGAAGTAACTTGTCTAAAGTTCCCACAGCCCAGAAATGATGGAATGGGGATTCAATGCAAAGCGATCCGGTTCAAAAGTTGGGTTCTTATTCACCATGCTGTATGTTTGTTATTAAATGGGTTCAGATATTTTATGGTCCAGAAAAATAGTGTCTGAATTATTACCATCTACTGACTCTCTAAACAACATCCAGAAAAAGAACAGAAGCATACCCGTGCCATCTCATTTAGACATGCAAAGAAAGTAACACGTATTTCATGGAATTTGGGGACTGGCTTTTGAGGAATAGAGACTTGCTTATCATTCATCAACCAACTCGTCCTCCCAAGAGGAAGACCACTTTAATTCCCGGATAATTGAAAGGCCTCCTTAAAATGTAGAAACCAGAGGTGGAGGTCTTACCTGTACCCTGAGCCACACGAACCTTTCTCTGTGTAAATGATGTCCCAAGGGAAGACAGTAGAGGGCAAATGGAGGCCCACAGTCAGGTGTACGGATGCAGAAAGCAGCCCCAGTGGGAAGAGGCCACACTCGACAAGCTTCCTCTCACGTGGAATTCTGCTAGTGCCGTGAGAGCCGAGGAGGCGCAGCCCAGGGCAGAGGGAGACCAGTGACTATTGAATGGGGTCACTTCTCCCCAGTGCCTGCAAGGTCCTCCCTTTTGCGTCCACACCCTAACCGTCTAATCTGATTTCCTGCAATGTGTAACACAAACTATCTTCTCTTCTCCAGTGTCTCTTCAACTGGCCTTATCATCTCCACGTCAGCCTCGCCTTTGTGCCTTTGCCCACAAGGTCCTCCTAGTCTGAAATCACCTTCCCCTTCTTCTTCTACCAACACTTCGCATCCTTTCAAAGCCCAGATCTTCCCGACAACTCCAGTTTGCCCCCAGACCACCTCCACAGAATTCACAGAACTCTTCAAGCCTGTGCTCCCCACTCATCACTGAATTCTCATCTTGCACTGCTTCCTAAATTTTACTTCTTATCACGACTACTAGATTATACGGCCCTTCGAAGTAGAGATTTTAAAAATATTTTTCTTATATCCTCCACAGCACCAGCTTAGAACCAGTAAGGGATCACCAACTATTTGTTGCCTGCTTGAATACTTCAATGGCAACTTTCATTTAGTAAAGCACCTAAAACCGGTGATTTCCCAAATTTTGTTTAGTTACAACTCAGGCTACTGACTGGTACCTCATAGCATATCTCCAAATCAAACCACCTCAGAAGAAAAATTTAATTTAATTAAAAACTACATGTTATACAACACAGAGCACTTTTGGGAAATGGACATTAGCATTGGCAAGAGGTGAAAAACACAAGCTAGAAGTTCCAGATTGAAATCTACATCATTTAGAATTTCGGTTCTGTTTCATTTCTGAACTAGACAACTTTAAAGTTCAGATTTGCACAACTTAGTCTTTAGATTTACTTCATCAAACCTTGGGTAGTATTTAAACTACCCATACAGTTGAGCCCAGCCACAGTCAGTCACAAGCATATGCATTCTCTAGAATATCTGGAAAATCAAAAAGCCAACGACTGTAACTTTTAATGTTTCAAAAATCTTGTTAGGACTGTGGTGAGGGGCAGTGAATATCAAAGCAACACCCCCCGTCGGTCCCACTATGAATTGGTTCTACACCTTACAGCAGGTAGATCAGAGTTGTTACAACG
The DNA here is from genome assembly GCF_000951045.1 of Mandrillus leucophaeus. Lineage (NCBI taxonomy): Eukaryota > Metazoa > Chordata > Mammalia > Primates > Cercopithecidae > Mandrillus > Mandrillus leucophaeus. Next base: position 3,073,605 of record NW_012102599.1, on the reverse strand, counting down.
TTTGGCCTAGAGTAAAAGCTAAACAAAATTAGAGAAATTTCTTTTGACACCAAAGAAATACTTTCAAAGAAGCAAAATCCTTACCTGTTGCAGAACGCCGAAGGAATTTCTTGACAGTAAAATGACTGACTCCGGAAATCAAATTTGTTCAGCAAAAGGATGTGAAAACAAAAGAGGCCCAAGCCTTTTCACTGTGGTTGATTTCCTCCTAGGATTAACCTCTCCCTCGCTCCCGAGAACGTTAACTGGTTCACACTAGAAGAACTGAAAATACAAGAGTTGGGCTGGCAGGGAGTCCACCCCAAGATGGCTGGGTTTAGTGTGCGTGAGGCAGCAGGAGCAATCCGAATGTGACAAAAGAGATTAGCAAGTTCCTGTGCCTAAGTCAGTTTCCTGTAGCCGGCTTCTCCGCAGAGGGGGTTTCATTTGTGTGGGTTTAGGGGGGTGTGTGTGCACGTGCGTTTCTCTCCATTAGAATATGAAACTTCCCCAGATCAGAGGCAGAATAAGGCCTTTGCTGCACCGCTGGGTTTGCGTTGAATTTATCTCCCACCCCACTCTGAGACTGTATTTCTCTCCCGCTTCGCCCCATTTTCCTCCAGCAAAGCCCTACGTAAAACTGAAGAATGGAAGACCGAAGAGTCCAAATGATTCCTCATGGAAGTAAAATTACAAAAAAAAAAAGTCCACGCCACTGATCCGTCTTGGTTAATCCGAGCTTAGGAAACAGCACCTTAGAACCTTCCTCACATCAGCTCGGGGAAAACAGGAGATGGGTTGTCTGCCTTGCTTTGCTGCATTAAAAACTATCAAATAATATTTTGCAAAGAACAGGCTTAGTAAGAGTTCAAGCAGCCCCCGCCGTGCGTTCACCCCTGTGTGGATGGGCACCTGGGCTGGGAGGTACCTGGCGATGAGTTGCTTTTTCAGACTCCTCAGAGTTTCGTTATTTGCCTAAAAACACAAGTTTACTTGTTTTGTCCTAATGGGCAATCCAGGTGTAGAGACCATCTGCAACTACTCAGGTTACGGCTAAACGCCTAACCCAACAAATGGAACTTTCGTGATGTGGTCACACCCCCCTGTGCCCCAAATCCCTGACTAACTGTTGATGCTACTGCTCACGGTGATAGCTGGGTCAAAATACCTGCCGGCCATAAGGATAAAATCAACTCCATGCCTTTTATTTTATTTTATCAGTGCATTGGCCCCACACTCAAAGATTTGAGTTTAATTGGGCTGGGTGGGGACCGGACATCAATATTATTTTAAACTCCTCTGATTATTCTAAAGTGCTGCTGCCACTCTAATGGATGAGAAGGAGGAAAGAACATTCCAAGCAGAGGCGAACAGTACATGCAAAGGCCCTGAGGTAGGAAAGAAGTTGGCATGTTCAAAGAAGTGAAAGCAGATGAGTGTGCTTGCAGCACAGTTGTAGAGGGAATCAATGGTACGAGGTGAGCATTCTTATCAATAGACACACAATTACCAAGTTCACAAGACTTTCGTATGAACCCAAGTGTCAATTTGTTGATGCATAGTAAGAACTCAATCTGCCAGCTGAGCTCCTTGAGCCTTCTGAAGAGCACATTATCTCCTAGAAAATCCTCTGTGGGAGGCCAGGTGCGGTGGTGGTGGCTCACACCTGTAATGCTAGCACTTTGGGAGGCCAAGGGGGGAAGCATTGCTTGAACCTAGGAGTTTGAGACCAGCCTGGGCAACATAGTGAGATCCCATCTCTACAAAAATATAAAAATTAGCTGGGCAACCACACCTGTAGTCCCAGCTACTCAGGAGTCCAAGGCAGGATTGCTTGAACCCATGAGGTTGAGGTTGCAGTGAGCTGCGATCCACCACCACACTCCAGCCTGGGGACACAGCAAGACTCTGTCTCAAAAAGAGAGAGAGAGAGAGAGAGAGAGACAGAAGAAGGGAAGGGCAGGGAGGGAAGGGAAGAAAGAAAAGAAAGGAAGGAAAGAAAGGGAAAATCCTCTGTGGAAAGCCAGATCACCATGGTGATGTTATCCACTGAGCAGAACATAAGCTTGTGGACACTTTATTTACTTCTGGTTTTGTTCATCAAAGGATTTAGAGCATCTTGCAAAAATACTTACACCTTAGCAAAATGAAACAATTAAAAACAAGAAATATGAAAACGAGGCCAAGAGAAGTGGAGACAAAAGCGACACTAAAACGGGGGTAAGGTTAATTACAGAGAATGTATGCCATGTGGCTCTACGCTCTTCAGCAACGGGTATGAAGCAGGAACTACCACCACACAGAAAACTCTTTGGCCACGGGAGAAACATAAACAAAGAGCTCAGAACCATGAGGCCTCCCTGGCTCCCCAGTGCTGAGATTAAAGAGGAACTCTGCCCCCTGGATTCCCATAGAGAGACAACATGGCTGAAGTGAAACACCATGTTTAGACTCCACGCAGCCGGCCACAAGTCTGTGAGGTGGTTCCTTACACTTTTCCTCCATGTATGCTGATTGCATCTCACCAAAGAGTTCACTAAAAGCAACTCCAGGGCGTGCGGCGGGGAAAGTGCAGCAGGAGATGAACAGAGTGCGCCACGCCACAACACTGCTTTGATGTTCCAGTTTTATCCAGAGATGAAAAATGACTTCATGGGCCGGGCACAGTGGCTCATGCCTATAATCTCCACACGTTGGGAGGCCGAGGCAGGCGAATTGTTTGAGCCAGGAGTCCAAGACCAGCCTGAGCAACATAGCGAGACCCAGTCTCTAAAATAATAATAATAATAATAATAATAATAATAACGGGCAGAGTGTGGTGGCTCACACCTATAATCCCAAAACTTTGGGAGGCCGAGGAGGGCAGATCGCTTGAGGTCAGGATTTCGAGACCAGCCTGGTCAACATGGTGAAACCCCATCTCTACTAAAAATACAAAAATTAGCCGGGCATGGTGGTGAATTCCTGTAATCCCAGCTACTCAAGAGGCTGAGGCAGGAAAATTGCTTGAACCCGGTAGGCAGAGGTTGCAGTGAGCTGAGATCACACCACTGCACTCCAGCCTGGGCAACAGAGTGAAACTTCAGCCTAAATAATAATACTAATAATAATAATAAAGAAAAATGATTTCAGATATGCTTCAGAAAATTCAGGATAAAAAGTTTGTCTCATTCAAGTTTCTAAAAGATTTAAAGAGGCAAAGAGTTCAAAACTGGTTGCCCCTCCAACAAGAGATCCAGTGTCCTTTAAGGGGGACACTGTCTCCCCTTCAGAAAGCAGAGGAGTCACACAAGGACAGCTTCCTGTACGGACAGACCCCCTCCATCTCCTAAGTAGAAAGGGAGGTGAGGCTCTGCCCTTCGGGAAACAAAGCTAGAAACGCCACCAGCATGATTTATCACGAGCTCCAGGCCTCAGGCCTTGTACCATTTTCTGCACGAAAGTGGAGACGTACTCCAGAGTCGGGATGGACTGGGTGTCCTCAGGCACAAGCACTCCCACCCCATCCTGGAAGGGACTAGGAAGGGCACTGTCGTGCCTGGCTGCGAGACCCCTGTCCCTTTCACCCCATGGCTGACCACCCTTCTGCTTCTGAAGAACTGGCTTTCTGTGCCTGGAATTGCCAGTTTTAGATGATCTGGTACAGTCCAGCACTGGGCTTCCTCCTACTCCTGACTTACACACCTCTAATCTTCACACAGTTTAATCTCAGAGAGGATTTTCTTAGACAGAGGGGACAGGGGGTCGCCATCTAATTTTCTTCCTTTCTTGAAAATGTCTTTTTGGTGTCTCTCTCTCTCCCCACTCCCCTCCTCCCCCACCCCGCCCCTCCTCTCCTCTCTCTCGTTCTCATTCTTTTAACAGACTTTTAACCGACAGGGGTAGTGGTGAGAGGAGGAAGCAAACGCTGAAAATACATGCACACATTCACAGACACACACGCACCCAAGCCCCACAGCGTGTCCCTTCTGATGCTGTGTGGTCCGTCCTTGGGATGGGGTAGGGGGAAATCCTGGGGACTTCAGAGTGACAGGAGGAAGGAAACCATGGGTCCGCAGTCCCTAACTGGGACTCAGAGGCCCCCTCTGAGCCATCTTCCAGGAAGCCATCTGCAGCCACCACCCACCTCCCCTGCAAGCCCAGTGAGATGCCCTCCCAGGGGCTCCACAGCACGTTGTGTTAACTCGGCCGGAGCACTCACCAAACGGCCCTGTGGTGTTCACTTCAGAGGTCCCAGGGCTCGGAGTCCAGCCTTGCTCACTCAGAAATCCCAGGCACCGAACAGTCATTCAACAACCGCTTTCTGACCAGTAGATTGATTCTCCCATCTCACAGCCTCACAGCTGCCCTTTACGTTAAACACTTTAAACCCTATTTTAACAGCCAAGGAAACAGAGACTTCAACTGGTTAAATGATTTGCATAAGACCCTGTGGCCTACGAAAACCAGAACCAAGATTCACCCCATTCATCTGTCCTGGCCGGTCACTCCCGCTGCCTCCCCACAAAGAGAACTGAACCAGCGCGGGCAAGGAGGAGCAGCCAGAGCCCCGAGGCCCAAGGCCCATTTTCTTGGCCCTAAACATGCCCCCTCCAGGATTCTCTGTGCAAACGGTCCTAGTCAGGTCAAGGTGAAAAAGCAAAGACTTACTTTCTCAAAACCACCTGCATCAGAAATGTTCTCTGACATGGCAAAAGAACAGCTTACTTTTACTTTAATAGTCTCCTGTGAACAAAGACCTCTTTTACTGAGGTTTTTAAAATAATGTGACAACTACCTGTGTACCCTGAACTCATGCATAAGCACTATGTTTGCTCATTGCAAAGCTGTTATGCTACTTACACCAGCGAAAACTCTTAATGACAATTGTAATTGTATGAATAGTAAATCTTAGAAACCTTGAGACATGATTCATCTACTAAATAATTTCAACGCTGGGTTAGTGAGATGCCTTTGCCTCCCCCTTGCTATTAGCATATTAACTGAAATGATTTAGATTCAGTGGGTAGCTTTTAATGTTTACACAGACCCTCATTTATGCCACCTAATAAAATATTTCAGTGAGTTGTGAAGATAGGTAATATGTACTAAAACCTTGTCTGAAGGCTCTGAATTTCAAACCCAGGCCATTAGTCATATTGCAATTATTCTCACCCAGTTCCCCACTGGATGATGAACAACTGTATTAAAACAAAATATCCTTTCTTTCTGATTGAGAGATTTCATGATGAGAACTATAAAATGTTAAGAGAATGATCTTAATTCTGATGTAACTTTTAGTGTAAAAATACATTGATATAAAATACTTTCTAAATTCAGAATATTGAAATAGCTTCAAAATGCCACAGGCTAGAAATCTCATGGGTGATTTCCTCTTTATGCATTTTAATTCATTGTAAAAAAAAAAAAAAAAAAAAAAACCACCCTGCCTAACCAGATAATAGCATTTGAAACATCTTCTAGCTTCCCTCTTATTGCCATAACCATAAAAACACCATTTCCCCTGCTGTTACTCTCATCATTTATTTTCTCTTTAAATATGTTAATGTATCATAACATATTGCTTTTTGTTTCAGTGAATATTCGGTTCTCAGGATTCTCAACTGCCATGTTTATTCTGGTTTGTTTGCCCTGGATAACTGTGTTGATCTAGCAAACATTCACATCCTGGTTCTTTTTATTGCAGAGCCATAATTTATAAGAAGACAGGGTCTTGTTGTGGAAGATGATAGCATCCGAAGTGATAATTCAAGCTGTGGCTCTAAAGTTATGATACACCTTTTTTTAAAAAAGCCTGTCAGAGCAGAGCAAATGTAGTCAAATGACTGTTTCCCTTCAAAGCAGTCCCTCGATAGTTGATGCACTTTTGCAACATCACAGACATTAGTCAAAGTGCATTTAGACCCTTTTTACAATATCCCTGAGAGACAGCTTAATAAACTACAAAACAAAACCAGTATCTCTGCATTCTGTTCACAACTTGTTTTTGACTCAAAATAGTACCTGGCTTTTTAACCCACCTTATTCACTGGATGTAGCTCCGAATGGCTGTCTCCTAAAATCAAATCCACTCTAAAAGGAAAAAGATTTTGCCATCATTGACAAAGTTTTTAAAGATTGTGCTGCAAGCTCTGGGAGTGAGTCCAGAGGAGGAGTTTAAAATGTAGTGTTAGTAAGAGCAGTATCTTTGGGTCAAGTGCCCGCGCTCCTAGGGAATGACTGCAAAGCACAGGACACGCACAGTGATGTAGAAATTCATCAGCGGGAGGAGTGAAGAAGAAGGTCATCACTGCTTCTTCTCAAACTCGTGTCTTACTCATTGCATTGATAGGGATCTTCAGTTTGAGCACAAACATCACAGGGTAACTGCAACCCAGCACATCTGCTCACAGCGGGCGCTGCAAACATTTCAGTTGTGAGGCAGGGCAGACCGAGTGTTAACTTGCCATCTTTTCAAAATAACAGATCTCCTCGCTGTTCTGTGGGGAACAGGTTGAAGCTTACACTAAAAGGCAATCTGAAATTTTGGAGAAATACAAATTTGGATTCAGACAAAACAAGATGCGAATCCTGGCTCCACTTATTACTAAAGATGAGACCCTGATCTGCCCATCTGCAAAACAGGTATAATATCTAACTTGGAAGAGGTTTATTAAAAAAAAAAAAAAGAAAAGAAAAAAAAAGCTGACTAGTGCTTGGAATACAGTAAATACTCAATACGTAGTGGCTGTTATTAGCCACTCCTGTTTTGGATGTTTGCTTTCTGGAGTTTTTCCCCCTCCATCCCTACCCCCTCTTTAAATAACAACTGTTGAACTGCAAAATTTGAGAAGCTTTGGCAGGGCCCAAATTCATGTGGTATAAAGTCATAGAAGCTCACACATCAGAGGATTCTAATGTCATGTGTTTATTGTCGTGATGAGTTAAAAGGATACAGAACATTTAAAACCAAATTGTTAATGATACTTTATTCCTTACGCATAATCTGAGCAATGCAGAATCTTCAGAGGTGCCTCCTGAAGCCATCTGGTTGCCCCACTACAAATGCCCTAAACTAAATGAGAATTTTTCCTTTCATTCAACAAACATTTACTGAACACTTGCTGTAATCCTGATTGAGCACTGGGCTGGGTGCTAGGGAGATAGCAGCGAACAACAAGAACAAAAACAGCCTGCTTGACGGAGTTTATATCTACATACTAGGAAGACAAGCAATGAACATGAAACTCCAGTAGTAGAATATGTTACAGGGAGCTAATTACTAAGAAGAAAAACAAAGTAAGGAAGGGGGATTGAAAACTTGGAGGGTGCATACTTAAAAAGGATGGCAGGAAAGTCCTTGACAGAAAGATGAAAAATTTAGTCTTTTAAAAAATATCCAAAAGCCATTTTAATGTTCAACGGCCTATTTTGTGTGTGTGTGTGTGTGT
>NW_012102599.1:3062077-3063246 GCF_000951045.1 Mandrillus leucophaeus | reverse complement strand
CTCACAGCTGCCCTTTACGTTAAACACTTTAAACCCTATTTTAACAGCCAAGGAAACAGAGACTTCAACTGGTTAAATGATTTGCATAAGACCCTATGGCCTATGAAAACCAGAACCAAGATTCACCCCATTCATCTGTCCTGGCCGGTCACTCCCGCTGCCTCCCCACAGAGAGAACTGAACCAGCGCGGGCAAGGAGGAGCAGCCAGAGCCCCGAGGCCCAAGGCCCATTTTCTTGGCCCTAAACATGCCCCCTCCAGGATTCTCTGTGCAAACGGTCCTAGTCAGGTCAAGGTGAAAAAGCAAAGACTTACTTTCTCAAAACCACCTGCATCAGAAATGTTCTCTGACATGGCAAAAGAACAGCTTACTTTTACTTTAATAGTCTCCTGTGAACAAAGACCTCTTTTACTGAGGTTTTTAAAATAATGTGACAACTACCTGTGTACCCTGAACTCATGCATAAGCACTATGTTTGCTCATTGCAAAGCTGTTATGCTACTTACACCAGCGAAAACTCTTAATGACAATTGTAATTGTATGAATAGTAAATCTTAGAAACCTTGAGACATGATTCATCTACTAAATAATTTCAACGCTGGGTTAGTGAGATGCCTTTGCCTCCCCCTTGCTATTAGCATATTAACTGAAATGATTTAGATTCAGTGGGTAGCTTTTAATGTTTACACAGACCCTCATTTATGCCACCTAATAAAATATTTCAGTGAGTTGTGAAGATAGGTAATATGTACTAAAACCTTGTCTGAAGGCTCTGAATTTCAAACCCAGGCCATTAGTCATATTGCAATTATTCTCACCCAGTTCCCCACTGGATGATGAACAACTGTATTAAAACAAAATATCCTTTCTTTCTGATTGAGAGATTTCATGATGAGAACTATAAAATGTTAAGAGAATGATCTTAATTCTGATGTAACTTTTAGTGTAAAAATACATTGATATAAAATACTTTCTAAATTCAGAATATTGAAATAGCTTCAAAATGCCACAGGCTAGAAATCTCATGGGTGATTTCCTCTTTATGCATTTTAATTCATTGTAAAAAAAAAAAAAAAAAAAAAAAAAAAAAAAAAAAACCACCCTGCCTAACCAGATAATAGCATTTGAAACATCTTCTAGCTTCCCTCTTATTGCCATAACCATAAAAA
>NW_012102599.1:3054984-3056457 GCF_000951045.1 Mandrillus leucophaeus | reverse complement strand
CAGTCCCGCTCTGGCGCCAGGCTGGAGTGCAGTGGCGTGATCTTGGCTCACTGCAACCTTCGCCTCCTGGGTTCAAGCGATTCTCTTGCCTCAGCCTCCTGAGTAGCTGGAATTACAGGCACACACCACCATGCCCAGCTAATTTTTTGGATTTTTAGTAGAGACGGGGTTTTGCCATATTGGCCAGGCTGGTCTCAAACTCCTGACCTCAGGTGATCCACCCGCCTCAGCCTCCAAAAGTGCTGGGATTACAGGCGTGAGCCACTGCACCCGGCCTCCCTTGATCTTTGTAATCAGAGCATACTGATAATTTCATAATGGTCACACTGGCTTACCATTTATTAGGCACTACATTAGATTAGTCAGTTAAGCACTTTTTTTTTTTTTTTTTCTGAGACAGAGTCTCACTCTGTCACCCAGGCAGATCTCAGCTCACTGCAACCTGCGCCTCCCAGGCTCTGGTGATCCCCCCAACCTCAGCCTCCTGAGTAGCTGGGACCACAGGCACACAGCACCCCGCCCAGCTAATTTTTGTACTTTTTGTAGAGTCCGGTTTCGCTATGTTGCCCAGACTGGTTGGAAACTCATGGGCTCAAGGGATCCACCTGCTTCAGCCTCCCAAAGTGCTGGCGTTGCAGGCGTGAGCCACTGCATCGGGCCCAGTTAAGCACTTTATATGCATTTTCCCAATCATCCCAACAATTATGAGGTAGGTACCATTGTTATCTCCATATGCAAAGGAGGCAACTGAGGCACAGAAAGATTAAGTATCTTGCTCGGGGCCACAGGGGCAATAAACAGGACAGCCTGATTCCATAGTTGACCTTTGCACACCTTTATGATGGTAGCCAGTTGACTTTTGCCAATATCTTTGGTATCCTTGACTTCAGGCTGCAGCTACATTATTTAAATATTACTTGTTAGGTCTCTCCACTAGGTGAGTACCCGAGCCTCTCAAGTTAGTTTGCCTGATCCTGAATTCCAAATGACTCATTGACAAAGATCAATTTTAAATTTCAAAGGCTACTCTTATTCTCATCCAAAAAAGAATAAACATTTTCTTTTGTTGTTGTTTTGTGTTTCCTCCCCACTCCAGAAGAAACCTTTTCCCTTGCCCTCTCTCTGTTCCTTGCACTTTTAAAGAATAGTTCTTTGTCTCTTTTTGTCTTCTTATTCCTAAGATGCCTGTATTTTCCTGGGTTAGCACAAGTTTTAGACATTCATTTTTAAATGCCATTTTAATTAGCTATCACCATCATACAACTAAACAAAAGGAATTCCACCCACCACCGCACAGTTTCTGCTGATAATGTGGACGACATGTGTGAGAATGGCTTTCATCTGCCCTCCTGAGTTGTGGAAGATGTTACAGACATATGCTGATTTGTAGATGAAGTGTGTGATTGTCTTCTGAAAGTCACTCAAAACTAGAATTGATATGACTTGTCAATTCATAATCTGAACAGGTTAGTT
>NW_012102599.1:3050883-3052042 GCF_000951045.1 Mandrillus leucophaeus | reverse complement strand
GTTCAACGGCCTATTTTGTGTGTGTGTGTGTGTGTGTGTGTGTGTGTGTGTGTGTTTGAGACAGACTCTCCCCGTTGCCCAGGCTGGAGTGCAGTGGCACAATCTCAGCTCACTACAACCTCCACCTCCCGGGTTCAAGCGATTCTCCTGCCTCAGCCTCCTAAGTAGCTGGGATTACAGGGGCCCACCACCATACCCAGCTAATTTTTATATTTTTAGTAGAGATGGGGTTTCACCATGTTGGCCAAACTGGTCTTAAACAAACTCCTGACCTTAGGTGATCTGCCCCCCTCGGCCTTCCAAAGTGCTGGGATTACAGGCATGAGCCACCGCTCCTGGCCTATATATGTTGTTTTGAGATGGAGTTTTTGCTCTGTTGCCCAGGCTGGAGTGCAGTGGTGCCATCTCAGCTCACTGCAAACCCCAATTCCCGGATTCAAGCGATTCTCCTGCCTCAGTCTCCTGAGTAGCTGGGATTACAGGAGCCCACAACCACGCCAGACTAATTTTTACAATTTTTAATAGTGACAGGGTTTCACCCTGTTGGCCAGGCTAGTCTGGAACTCCTGACCTCAGGTGATCCACCCCCCTTGCCCTCCCAAAGTGCTGGGATTACAGGTGTGAGCCAGCACTCCCCACCATAATGTTCAATGGTCTTTAACACTGGCATAAATCCGTAGGTTTAACGATCATCGGGTATCACCAAGCCCCGGCTCCTCCTTGCTGAAGCACAGTCCGCGTCCTGTTCTATCTATACCTGCCAGCGGGAGAAGCTGACCACGCAGCTTTACTCCGGGGCAAGTTGGTGCTCATCTCTCAGCCCCATTCCTCCACTTAACTGCTCAGTCCTCCACCTTTCTGAGTCCTTTCTGAGTCTCTTCTCTGAATCCTTGAAAGTCTTTTCCATTACAGACTGCCATGGAGAGAGAACTACAACCATAGCCAAGTACCTAGTGGAAAATTCCAGAGTTGTAGGGTTGTAGGAGCTTTTTCAAAACGTAGCACCACCATGCTGCTTTCTTCTTCAGCTTGTTATTCTCTGCTCCCTTGATGGGTTGTTTTTTTTTTGTTTTTTTTTGTTTTTGTTTTTGTTTTTTTTGAGACAGTCCCGCTCTGGCGCCAGGCTGGAGTGCAGTGGCGTGATCTTGGCTCACTGCAA
>NW_012102599.1:3035274-3049378 GCF_000951045.1 Mandrillus leucophaeus | reverse complement strand
TCGCCCGGCTAGTTTTTGTATTTTTTAGTAGAGACGGGGTTTCACCATGTTAGCCAGGATGGTCTCGATCTCCTGACCTCGTGATTCGCCCGTCTCGGCCTCCCAAAGTGCTGGGATTACAGGCTTGAGCCACCTCGCCCGGCCGTAAAATGCATCTTAGCCTGGGCACAGTGGCTCACACTTGTAATCCTAGTGCTTTGGGAGGCGAAGATGGGAAGATCACTTGAGACCAGGAGTTTGAGACCAGCCTGGGCAACATAGCAAGACCCCATCTCTACAAAAAATAGAAAAAAATTAAAAATAAATAAATAACTGCATCTTATAGTGACATATAACCAACACAAGGAAGTCAAGGTATGTCCTGAGTTAGAAAGTAAATGACCAGTGTCATTTTAACTCCATGTAGCCTTTTAAATTTTTTTTTGCACAAATGTCCAGAATGTGTACAGATTTTTGGCTTTGGATGAATGTAGATTTTGTTTGTTTGTTTTTAAAGATTCCATTTACGGTATTAAAAATGGTCGAGAAAATCAGCTCACCAGAACATAGAACACTCCTTAAGTTTTCCTTACTTCAAGAGAAATTTTATATTTGACCTGTTGGCAAATCAGGAATAATTTGGCTAAAGCTTTGGGAAGCCAGATTCAGATTAGCATATCCCTTCTTCCTCGCCAATTAATTTCTTGTCTTGGAAGTATTCCCTGCTCAAGATAAATGATAAATGTTGAGTCAGTTAAGTAAAATTGTCGATTTCATTCACTTTATTACTGATGTAATTATCATGAAAAGAACCAGCTTTAAAATATCTGTGTGAAAATACGTACTTATTTATAAATTGCAATTAGGCCCATAGATAAAAAAAAACAACAATGACAACAACAAAATATGTTATCCAGATGAGACTTGACACCAGTTGGCATGGCTTATCAGGAAATATAGTCATGGGCTCAATGAAAGAGAGACAAGTATGGGCACCAGAGTCAACCATGTTCTTCTGGAAGGCAATGTTTCCTTTCTTTGCTCCTGGTGGCTCAGTCCTAAGAAGCAGACAATATCAGCTCACTGCAAATCAAAAAATCTTTAATGACATGGGAACATGCTCACAATATAGTATTAAGTGAAAAAAGCAGGTTACAAAACTAATTTGGATTCAACTTGTTGTATACACACATGCAAATGTTTATAGAGGCAACCGCTAGGTCAGGGGTCCCTAATCCTGGGGCTGCAGACCGGTACCCATCCGTGGCCTGTTAAGAACTGGGCCACACAGCAGGAGGTGAGCAGCGGCCGATTGAGCATTTCAGGCATGAGCCATGCCGCCTAGCTACGTATTTCCCAAATTTTCTGTAATGAGCATCTATCATTTATATGAACCAGATGAAAAGTTGCTGCTCTTTTTTTATTTTTCTTAACTTCATTGAGCAAGTCAACCTAAGTTTTCTCTATATACCCTTGTCATTGCTTTGGTCACAGTATGTTTTACATAATAATCAGTGATTTTTATAGCAGCTGATTCTCAGTGGAGAATCACTGAACCACAGCTGAGCATAGCAAAGTCATCTTCCTCATTACTCAGCTTACACAGGGTCATATTTAGAGGATTCCAACCCAATTCAAACTTCCAAACAGACTCCAAAAACAAGGCATTCTGGAGGCTTTTGCGTCAAACCTCTTAGAAGCGCTGTCTTAACTTTCCCTTAGAATGGAAATGATATCTGGGAAACATATCCTGGGCTATTTTAGTAGCTTTCTCTTCTCATGGGAAGATAAAGGAGTACTCAGAAATAAAAAAAGTGAGGTTTCCGGGAAATTAATTCAGTGTCTGTGCTCAAAAAGAAAGAGGTAGTGGGAAATGCTTGAGGCTCATTAGAGGAAAACATGTTTGTGACAAGTGCAGTCAAGGATTGCAAGATCTGGTTTCAAACTAAGCCTGCTGCTTTCTCCTTATTATTATTATTACCTAAATTATTGTAGCTGTGCATTTTTTTAATCATTTAAAAGAAAAGGAGGTATTTTTGTAATTTCTCCTAAATGAGTACCTTCCTGCTTAAATGACATTTTAAATTATACATAAAATGTCAAGATTAGTCATAAACAAATGTTTTTGCTTTTTTTAAACCACATAAACCTTTTAAAAAGCAAAATTTCTATTAAAATGTTTTTTCCAAATAATAAATTTAAGTTCTCAAATGTTTACCCAAAACAAAACAAGTTTTACAATTTTGAGCAAACTTACCACTATGGTATTTATTATTCAAAATAGAAAATAAAATTGTTTTTGTTCTCTAATTCCTGTCTTTTAAATTAATCGTCTAAATATAAAATAATGAGATTTCTAAAAATATTTTGAAAGGATATTCACATTACTAAGTTTTCTTTTAACTTTAAATTTTTGTCTTTCAAATTCAATTTACAATATCCTTTTATATTATCATTTATCACAAGAAAACCATAAAACAGCAAAAACAACTATTACTATTATTACCAACATCTTCACTTTATAAATAAGAAAACTGAAGGTCAGAAAGGTTAATCAACTTACATAAGGCTACACAGCCAATGAGTAAGGGGACTCCCTGGATCAATTTACTTCTACAGCATTTCCCCTTCCAGAAGACAAATTACTTTTCAAATTAACTCATTATAGTACAACAAGAGGTACACATCAAATGGAAGACAGACATGCAAAAAATAGAGAAAAACTTATTTTTAAAGGGACATAGATTTGTTATTATAAAGAGTAAGCTACAAAATTAAACTATCTATACAGTAAAATCCCAAGTTATTTTTTATTTTATTTGTTTATTTATTTGAGACAGAGTCTCGGTCTGTGGCCCAGGCTGGAGTGCAGTGGCACAATCTCAGCTCATTGCAACCTCTGCCTCCCAGGTTCAAGTGACTCTTATGCCTCAGCCTCCCGAGTAGCTGGGATTACAAGCCTGCACCACTACGTCCAGAAAATTTTTGTGTTTTTGGTAGAGATGGGGTTTCTCCATGTTGGCCAGGCTGGTCTCAAACTCCTGATCTCAGATGATCCACCCGCCTTGGCCTCCCAAAGTGCTGGGATTATAGGCATCAGCCACCATGCCCAGCCCAAATCCCAATTTAATATGAAAAAAATTTTTTCATACATCTGAAAGGCAACAAATAATTAGACCCAATAGTAATAGTGACTGTTTCTGAATGGTAAAATTGGAGATAATTTTTTCACTTTTTTCTTTAATTTTTTGTACTCTGCAGATTTTTAGTGATCAGTAAGGATTAACTCTATAATCAGAAAAATAAACATTACAATCTATTTTTAATGAAGAGCTATACTCATATAGTTTATTCTCTTCAGTGATTCTCTAATGTATTTGGTTTCACTTCAGCTTTTTGATTTGCTGGGAATTTTTTATTTTAAAAAAAGGCAGATGAAGTTTCACTGTAAAGAAAAAAAATAATGTGAAGTCCAGTGCTGCATTTTGAGGGCCTGTTTCTCCATTCTAGCCCATGCAGCAGTACAGGGCAGATTCTGAGAACTTAATCTGTAAACCATTTTTGTGGTTTTCTTTGCCACAGTAAGTCCCACGTTTAACATAGGTGACTACCTGCCCGATAGTCAGGTCTTCTTCCTTGCTAAAAGAACCTCTATTTTGGGATGGACAAAATGTTCTGTTCCAGGGGATGAATCATAACGTCTAAGACTGAAAAAGAATCTTCTGATTCCTGCTTCTCAGCTTCCCCTGCAGCTATGAGTGGCTGTGTGACCCAGTCCTCATCAACGAATGTTCGGGAAAGTCTTGCTTGCTCCTGGGAAGGTGCTGCTCACCAGTTAGATTAAGTAGACACGGGCAGGCGCACCCGTCTTTCTTACGTACTTTGGGTGTAGTCGTGGGAGAATTAGATTTCTTGAGGGCTGCAGCAGCCCTGAGGACAAGCACAGAAACCCAAAAGACTGCAGAGAGACACAGCAGAAGCCCGGCATTGTTGACTCACTTACCACCTCTTACTTTTTCTTATGTGAGATAAATGTCTTATCTAAGCCACAGTTTTCGTTACTCTAATACTTGAAATCAAATGTCTTCTAATGATATAGTAACAAATAAGAAAAAGCTTATGACGTTGAAGCTATCAACCTCTTACAAAATGTAAAAAGTAATTTAGCCAATACCCAACCTAAATGGCCAAAACTGTAGAATACTGTATAGAAATGGTTGGTAGATTATTTTACTGGGATGTTATACGTGGTCATTTGAAAATAGTATTTGGGAAGATCAAGTGACCACATAAGGAGATGCTCATGATACGAGCTTATGTGCAAAAAGAGAAACAGGACTTGGGATTGTATCTGTGCATCATGACTACAACAGTGTTTCCAAAGACTGTGAGGAAACAAAGCCAACCCACTAACAGGAATTGTCTTAGGGTAACATGGTTGGTTTTATACATTCCTCTATTTTCTAAATTTTGGGACTTACACAATTTTTATGTTAAAAAATATAAAATGGGGCCAGGCGTGGTGGCTCATGCCTGTAACCCCAGCATGTTGGGAGGCTGAGGCGGGCAGATCACCTGAGGTCAGAAGTTCAAGACCAGCCTGGCCAACATGGTGAAACCCCATCTTTACTAAAAATGCAAAAATTAGCTGGGCATGCAGGTGCCTGTAATCTCAGTTACTTTGGAGGCTGAGACAGGAGAATCGCTTGAACCTGGGATTTCATTGAGCTGAGATCCGGCCACTGCACTCCAGCCTGGGAACAGAGCAAGACTCCGTTTCTCTATACATATATATATATATATAATGGACCAGCCTGGGCAACATGGCGAAATTCCGTCTCTACAAAAAAAAAAAAATATATATATATATATATATATATATATACACACAAAATTTAGCCAGGCATGGTGGCGTGTACCTGCAGTCTCAGCTTCTTGGGGCCCTGAAGTGGGAGGATCGCTTGAGCCTGGGAGGTGGAGGCTACAGTAAGCTGTGTTCCCGCCACTGCACTCCAGCCTGGGTGACGAAGTGAGACCCTGTCTCAAAATAAATAAATAAAATGAACTCAGACAAGCAATTAGTTTAAATCCCTGGAAGGATTTATACCAAATAGAAGGATCTGTTTGGCTCCCTACTGCCTACAGGACAAAAGCAAACTTCTCAGCCTAACTCTCAAAGCCTTTCCTAACACGGCATCTGCCTCTCTTTCTAGCCCGACCTTCCACCCATGTCCTGTTCGAGGCACATGAACACATTTTCCTGTCTCTGCGCATGTTCTTGTACCAGCCTGAAAAGCCTTTCCTTGTGTGCAAGGTAAAACACTGTTAGTTGTGTTAGAGACTGCTGACTATCCCCCAAAATCCCTTTCATTAGCAACAGAACATAATTTTCAACTGAGCACTGTAGCCAATAATAAAGGTTATTTTTTCCAATCTTCATTTCAGCTGAATGTAGTCATGTGGCTAAGTCTTGACTAATGGGGTGTAAGGAACCTCCAGGCAATCCCAGGAATGTCTTTAATGGGAAGTACTCTCTTCTTTGTCCTTTGTTTTTTTGGAGACGGTCTTGCTCTGTTGCACAGGCTGGAGTGCAGTAGCATGATCTCAGTTCACCGCAACCTCTGCCACCTGGGTTCAAGCGATTCTCCTGCCTCAGCCTCCAGAGTAGTTGGGACTACCAGTGTGTGCCACCACACTGGTAGTTTTTTAGTAGAGATGGGGTTTCACCATGTGACCAGGCTGGTCTTGAACTCCTGACCTCGTGATCCACCCGCCTCAGCCTCCCAAAGTGCTGGGACTAACAGACGTGAGCCACCGCGCCCGGACTTATTCTTTGTCCTTTCCTTCTTAGGTGCTTGAGTTTGAGCAGCCAACTTGAACTATGAAATGAAAGTCGCAAGTTGAGCTCGGAGGAACAAGAGAGAAGAAAGCCCAGTCCCTGAAGATGACACTGCTGCTGTACCAGCCTTGGAGCACCTACCTCTCGGTTTCATTTGCATAGTAGGGAAAAATCAACTTATATCTTGCACAGCCCACCACTGCTTGGGAGTTTTCTGTCACATACAATTTAACCTAATCCTAATTGATATATTAATCTACAAGATGAGTTAGTATCGAAAATGTATTGAGAAGAAGGGATGACAACAGTAGCACTGAATTGCTATCCAGAAGAAATAAACAGAAAGTTGGGGAAGTTTCAAGTTTGCTTGTAAAAGAAAACAGAGACAAGAAGAGACAGTGGGTTAACAATATGGTGACAAGTTACAGCCACCAATGACTATTTTAGGGGAGGGAATGAGGGCAAATATTTGGCCAATAATCTTTTTTTTTTCTTTTTTGAGACAGACTCTAGCTCTGTCACCCAGGCTGGAGTGCAATGGCGAGATCTCAGCTCACTGCAACTTCCGCCTCCCGGGTTCAAGCAGTTCTCCTATCTCAGCCTCCCAAGTAGCTGGGACTACAGGCACATGCCACCATGCCCGGCTAATTTTTGTATTTTTAGTAGAGACAAGGTTTCACTATCTTGGTCAGGCTGGTCTTGAACTCCTGACCTTGTGATCCACCCACCTCAGCCTCCCAAAGTGCTGGGATTACAGGTGTGAACCGCCATGCCTGGCCTACAGTTTTTCTTTATACCAGGATAAGGTCATGGTAGACGTATTGTTTTGCAACTTATTTTTGTTTTGTTTTGACCAATCAATATAGCAAGGACAAGAAGTCTGGAAAATAGAGTAACCTCATCCTTTAATAGCAACATAATATTCCTTTGTATGGAAGTACCATAATTAATTTAACTAGCCCATCTTGATGTATGTCACTTTTTTGCTATTACCAACAGTGCTACTTGTACAAAACAATGTAACACATTTTGTAATTGTGAACTGAATTGATTGTGCATGAATGAATTATGCATGAGTAATTAAGTATTCCTGTGGAATAATGACAGGAAGTGACTTTGCAGGTTTCAGAGTAGATTTATTTTTTATTGTAGTAGATATTGTCAAATACACTCCAGGGAAGTCCACCAGTGATGTATGAGAGTGACTGACTATCTGCCTGCATTATCACAACACCAGATGTTAGAAATCTTTTTAGTTTTTGTCAGAAATTTTTTTAGTTTTTTAGTTGAAAAGTGGTGTCTTGCTAATTATTATTGAGATTCAACATCTTTTCACATATTTACTGGTCTTTTGTATTTCTCCTCTAAAATGGCATATTTTATCTTGTGCCCATTTTTTCTATTGATTTGTTATTGTCATATCAGTTTAGAAAAGTTGTTTGTATATGAAAGATATCAATAATCTGTCTATATGTTACATACATTATCTCTCAGTCATTTGTCTTTTATTTATGGTGTCTTTTGCCATGCCCAAGTTTTTAATTTCAGCAATTGCTTAGAAAGGCTTTACCACTCTAGGCCGGGCGCAATGGCTCACGCCTGTAATCCTAACACTTTGGGAGGCCGAGGCAGGCGGATCACCTGAGGTCGGGAGTTCGAGACCTGCCTGACCAGCATGCAGAAACCCTATCTCTACTAAAATTACAAAATTAGCCGGGTGTGGTGGTGCATGCCTGTAGTCCCAGCTACTTGGGAGGCTGAGGCAGGAGAATGGCTTGAACCCAGGAGGCGGAGGTCGTGGTGAGCCGAGATCATGTCATTGCACTCCAACCTGGGCAACAAAAGTGAAACTCAGTCTCAAAAAAAAAAAGAAAGAAAGAAAGAAGGGCCTTACTGCTCTAAAATATAAACAATATTTTCCTATAATTCATGATTTATCATTCTTTCAAAATTACACTGCAATAATATAATGGTTAAGAGTACAGTCTCTGGCGCCAACCTGCCCAAGTTTAAAGCTTGATTATGCTATGTAACCTCAGGAAAATTATTTAATTTCCATGTGCCTCAGTTTCCTCAACTGTTTTTTTTTTTGAGACAGAGTCTCGCTCTGTTGCCCAGGCTGGAGTGCAGTGGCCAGATCTCAGCTCACTGCAAGCTCCGCCTCCCAGGTTCACACCATTCTCCTGCCTTAGCCTCCTGAGTAGCTGGGACTACAGGCGCCCACCACCACGCCCAGCTAATTTTTTTTGTTAGCCAGGATGGTCTCGATCTCCTGACCTCGTGATCTGCCCGTCTTGGCCTCCCAAAGTGCTGGGATTACAGGCTTGAGCCACCGCGCCCTGCCTCCTCAACTGTTAAATGGGGATAATAATAGCCTCTACACCTCTTATGGCTGTTGTGAGGATTAAATTAATTAGTACATACCAACTGCTTAGCACCTTCTTGCAACACAGAACATTTCAATAAACATAAGCTACTATTATTTTTGCTGTGACTCGATGGTAGTTTTCCAAAATGTTTTTGTTTGTTTGTTTGTTTGTTTGTTTTTTGAGATGGAATCTCGCTCTGTCGCCCAGGCTGGAGTGCAGTGGCTCGATCTTAGCTCACTGCAAGCTCCGCCTCCCAGGTTCACACCATTCTCCTGCCTTAGCCTCCTGAGTAGCTGGGACTACAGGCGCCCACCACCACGCCCAGCTAATTTTTTTTGTACTTTTAGTTGAGGTAGGGTTTCACCATGTTAGCCAGGATGGTCTCGATCTCCTGATCTCATGATCCGACCGCCTCAGCCTCCCAAAGTGCTGGGATTACAGGCATGAGCCACTGTGCCCGGCCTCCAAAATGTTTTAATAGGACCCATAAATAAATGCTCCACAAATACATCCATTCCTTACGATGGTCTTATGCTTTCTGCCACTTGCCCCTACCAATAAGCATGAAAATCAGCAACCACAAAGACAGAAAATGAGAAGGGCAGTGTCACACTGCAAATCAAATAGAAGTACCAGCTGCAAAAACTCAGCCAGCTTTAAGCAAAGAACATGGGGCAGCGAGTTTCAACTGTGAGTCTGGCCTTGACAGAACTCTCAGACAGCAGCTGCACTAAGCACGTCTTATCCCATGGAAGGCAAATGCATGCTCATATTCAAAGGAAGCTCGTTCACTACACATTTCGCATGTCTCAAGGAAACCGTGCAGATAGAGTCTGTTCAAACCTTTCCAAATCTTTGTTTTGTCCTGGGCAACTTATTTAGTTATCTAGAGTTCGATATTGTCCTTGTTAAGCATAGTAGCTGGAAGAACAAGAGTGGTGATTGTTTTTACAATGATAAAGTATGCCCATGTTAATAATCACTGAAATCTACCAGAAAGGTACATGCTGCCCCAGTACCACTAGTTACAATTCTTCAATCTCTTTCATATCTGTGAGTACCTTTCTTGTGCCTAAAGATGAATGCTTTTCTATTCTTCTATTGTTTTCGGCGGTGGGGCAGTTGGGTAGTCTTGCCAGAGGTATTCCTACAACATTTACATACCTTGAAGGAACAACTTTTGATTTTACTTGCTAACTCTTGCTATATCATTATTTTCCAATTTATTCATTTCCGATTCTATCCTATTTCTGTTGACACTGACAGTTGAAAGGTAAAGATTGTTTTTAGATTGTACACATTTCTGAGCAAAGAATTCATCCTCCTGTTTTTTTTTTGTTTGTTTGTTTGTTTTGTTTTGTTGGGTTGTTTGTTGGTTAGACCCAGTCTCACTCTGTCACCCAGGCTGAAGTGCAGTGGCATGATCTTGGCTCACTGCAACCTCTGCCTCCCGGGTTCAAGTGATTCTCCTGCCTCAGCCTTCTGAGTAGCTGGGATTACAGGTACCTTACTTTCTACTTACAGTTTTTTTGTCTTTGTTTTTTTCTGGTTGCTTAAGTTAAATGCCTCATCTTTCTGTTTTCTGTTGCTCTCATTTCATAACAAAAGCATTTACTTGAGACAATTTTATTCAAAGGACAGAGTGACCCTATGCAGGCACCTGGGCTATGTAAGATTTGTGAAAATAAAGTTTTTCTCCCCTAAAGAGCCCTGCACGTGAGATGGCTGCAGAGAAGACGGAAGAACATTAGAACTGGGAGCAGCCGTAAGGACAGTCAAAGCCTCACCTCTACAAATGAAGGATCTGACACTAGAAAATGAGAGCATCTGATACTGAAAGTCAGATATTCTCACATGGAGTCTGTACTCTAGTTGAGGTAGAAGTCTTTATTTTGTTTTTCTTTTTATTTATTTATTTTTTGAGACAGAGTCTTGCTCTGTCACCCAGGCTGGAGTGCAAGTAGCTCGATCTTGGCTCACTGCAATCTCTGCCTCCCAGGTTCAAGCAATTCTCCTGCCTCAGCCTCCCGAGTAGCTGGGATTACAGGTACCTGCCACCATGCCCAGCTAATTTGTGTATTTTTAGTAGAAATGGAGTTTCACCATGTCGGCCAGGCTAATCTCGAACTCCTGACCTCAGATGATCCACCTGCTTCGGCCTCCCAAAGTGCTGGTATTACAAGCGCGAGCTACCGCGCCCAGCCCAGAAAGAAGTCTTTAAAAAGCAAAACAACTACAAACTCCCTTTCCCTCCCTTCCTTCCCTCTGCATGGTACCAGATCACCTGTCATCTCCCAAAGAACCGAGTTATCTGTTTCCTTTCCTAGTCAATACAAACATGAAATACTGTGTGAATTCTGTGTTCAGAGTTGAGCTTTAGCTAGGCACGACCCCCTCCAGGTTGGTCATTGGAGGAAAGTTCTGGAAGACAGAGGAGCAGGCTAGCTTTCCACTGCTGTCTGCTGCGAAAATACTCTTGGCTGACGTTGCAGGACTTTTCCGTAGTTACGGTAAAAGGGGATTCTTGTCCGTCCCACGGCCACGAAAATGTAGGCTTGCAGAGGTTTAAAGGATGAGAAAAAGATTTTATTGGGTGAAAAGGGAAAGAAGTAGGGGAAACAGGGATCCCCGAAAGGCCAGAGTCTCCTGCTAGAGCGCTTCCCGCCCGCAGTTTGAATCCCAGGTTCCACACAGGAAGAGGAGGGGCGAGGTTCCTCCCCGCTGCAAACATCATGAACTTCCTGAGGTTCCACCTCAGTGGGCAGGCTGGGTGGAGTTTCTCCAGGGACCCTTTTGCACTGAGACCCGGCTGTCTCAGTGACATCTGCTTTGACTGTGAATTCTAGCACAGGGAGCTTGAATAATTAACTCAGTGAGAAAGGAGTATCACAATTATTCAGGCATTTGTTATGGTTACTGTTCTCGTGTTTTCTCCCAGTCACCACAGAGTGATTTCAATGCCTTAATCCTACATTTCTTAACTGGAGTTGGGGTAGAGGGAGGTATGCTTATCAGAACCACCTTGGGAGTATTTTTGTCAAAACTATACACTCTCCACTCCTTGGATGATCAACAATGATCTAATAAAAGAAAGGGGGATATAACGGACAAAAATTAATCTAAGAATCTAGTTTTGGAAATAAAAGTAAGGATAGATGTTCATCATATTCTTAGTGATGAAGACTTTGATCAGCGTGAATGTCCAACAACAGGAAAATAAATTATGTTATTATTATATATTTGTAACTATTTCTTTTTAGAACATCAGAAAAGATGGTTTAACTTTTTCATCTTGTAAAATCATTGTTTATATGATTTTTTTGTTTAAATGTTTATATACATGGCAGAGAGGGTGGATAGGAAAATCACCAAAATGTGGGGGTTTTTTTCCTTTCTCTTTTTTTTTTTTTTTTTTTTTAAAAAAGGATTTTAACCCCCCCTTTTTTTTTTTTTTTTTTTTTGAGACGGAGTCTCATTCTGTCGCCCAGGCTGGAGTGCAGTGGCACAATCTGGGCTCGCTGCAACCTCCGCCTCCCAGGTTCAAGCAAATCTCCTGTCTCAGCCTCCCGACTAGCTGGGACTATAGGCCCCCGTCACCACACCTGGCTAATTTTTCTGTATTTTTAGTAGAAACGGGGTTTCACCGTGTTAGCCAGGATGGTCTCGATTTCCTGACCTCGTGATCCACCTGCCTCGGCCTCCCAAAGTGCTGAGATTACAGGCTTTTTTTTTTTTGAGACAGAGTCTCTGTTGCTCAGGCTGGAGTGCAGGGGCGCAGTATCGGCTCACTGCAGCCTCTGCTACCTGAGTTTGAGAGATTCTCCTGCCTCAGCCTCCTGAGTGGCTGGGACCACAGACACCTGCCACCACGCCCCGCTACTTCTTGTATTTTTTTGTAGAAACAGGGTTTTGCCTTGTTGCCCAGGCTGGTCTCAGGAGAGCCACCCACCTCGGCCTCCCAAAGTGCTGGGATTACAGGCATGAGCCTCAGCGCTGGCCAGCTGTTTTTCTTTTGAATACAATACATTATTATTACCTCTAGTTCTCATGTTTTGCATCAGATCTCTAGACTGGTTCATCCCAGGTATCTGTTACTTTGTATCCCCCCATCCTCTATCTCCCTACTTCCTACCTCCCACCCTGCCCCAGGTAATCACTATTTTATTGTCTTTGTATATTTGGCTTTTTTTTTTTTCTCTATATTTCACATATATACCAGGCTTGGTGGCTTATGCCTATAATCCTAGCACTTTGGGAAACTGACACACATATGGCCAGGAGTTCAAATCCTGCCTGGGTAATATGGGTAACACACCAGGACCTTGTCTTTACCAAAAAACAAAAACAACAACAACAAAAAAACTTAGCCAGGCAAGATGCTATGCACCTATAGTCCCAGCTACTAGGGAGGCTGAGGCGGGAGGATTGCTTGAGGCCGGGAATTCAAGGCTGCAGTGAGTTCTCTTTGTGCCACTGCATTCCAGTTTGGGCAACAGAATGAGACTGTCTTTGATAAAACAAAAAACAAAAACAATTTCACATACAAGTGAGATCAAGCAGTATTTTTCTTTCTGTGACTGGCTTATTTTACTTGACATAATGTCCTTCAGGTTCACACATGTGGCAGCAAATGGCAGGATCTCCTTTTTTTTAGATTGAATAATATCCCACAGTCTATCTATGGCACAGTTTCTTTCCTTTTTTTCCTCCCAAACTGCTGTGAACACTAAGCACAGTTTTGTTTATTTATTTGTTTGTTATAGCATCTCACTCTGTCGCCCAGACTGGAGTGCAGTGGCGCGATCTCGGCTCACTGCATTTGAGGTTTCACCATGTTGGCCAGGCTCGTCGCAAACTCCTGACCTCAAATGATCCACCCACCTCGGCCTCTCAAAGTACTGGGTTTACAGGCGTGAGCCATCGCGCCCAGTCAGCACAGTTTTTTTAATCCATTCTTCCTTCAACACACACAGGTTGTTTCCACATCCAGGCTATTGCAAGTAATGCTGCAATGAACATGGAGTGCAGATATCTTTATGAGGTGGTGATTTCATTTCTTTTGAGTATATGCCTAGAAGAGGGATTGCTGGGTCATCTCGTAATTCTATTTTTAATTTCTTTAAATGATCACGGCTCACTGCAGCCTCCATCTCCTAGGCTCAAGTGATTCTCCTGCCTCAGCCTCCCAAGTAGCTGGGAATACAGCCATGCACTACTACACTAGGTTAATTTTTTTACTTTTTGTAGAGACAGCGTCTTGCTCTGTTGCCCAGGCTGGTCTCGAACTCCTAGATTCAAGCAATCCTCCCACCTCAGCCTCCCAAAGTGCTGGAATTAGGCATAAGCCACTGTGCCCGGCCTCTCTTGTCTTTTTTATATTAGCTATCCAGTTGTTTGTTTTGAATGAGATTAATAAAGACTTCAAATTTCTTCTGCTTTATAGCTTTTTTTTTTTTTTTTGTAGTTTTAGCGTTTTTTTCTCATAACCATTATTGCTTTTATAATCAGAAATAAGCCCAGGAAAGTTTATGAGTAAAATTTCAAATTCGTACTTTCTATTTCTTGCCATCAGTTCAGGAGAAAAAAAAAAAGAAATGAGAAAAGAAAAGGGAGGTAAGAGGAGAGGACAGGGAGTCGGGCACGGTGGCTCACGCCTGTAATCCCAGCACTTTGGGAGGCCGAGGCAGGTGGATCACAAGGTCAAGAGATCGAGACCATACTGGCCAACATGGTGAAACCTTGTCTCTATTAAAAATACAAAAATTAGCTGGGCATGGTGGCGCACGCCTGTAGTCCCAGCTATTCGGGAGGCTGAGGCAGGAGAATCGCTTAACCCAGGAGGCGGAGGTTGCAGTGAGCTGAGATCGTGCCACTGTACTCCAGCCTGGCGACAGAGTGAGACTCCCATCTCAAAAAA
>NW_012102599.1:3021144-3035224 GCF_000951045.1 Mandrillus leucophaeus | reverse complement strand
AAAAAAAAAAAAAAAAAAAAAAAAAAAAAAGAGGAGAGGACAGGGGAGCAGAGAGAGGAAAGAGAAAGTGATAATGCAGAGAAAAGGAAATACTGGTTTGCCAATAGAGGTGACATGCAAAATACTGAACAAGAGGTCGGCCCAGGCTCTCTACAGTGAGAACAGTTTGACTCTGACTGTGACTAACTGGTCCACTTGCACTGTTGTATATCCACTGACTGTCAGCCTGTTTTCAGGCTCACTTTACAAGGAAGGATGTGGTTGGGAATACACTGTTATCTTGCACAGAGCGTATTTCCCTTCACCTCCATCTGATGCTCATCACCATGAGCCTTATTTGGCTGCCCCAGTCAAAATGAACTTCTTCCTCTGTTCCCTCATACCTCTCACGTAGTGTGTACTACAAATGCTGCCTCCTAGTATAGCAATGAGTGTCCTATTTTCTTTCCCGCTATTGCATAATCTTTGAGGACAGGGGTTGTATTCCCACAGCATCTAACTTGCCAGGGATCACATTCTCATCTTCATCCAACTATATTCAAGCAAAAGCTATTTGTGATCATGGGGTGCTTTCCAGGGAGTTCCTGCATTTAGGGTAATCAGCTACCTTTTGCAATTTTGGGTGGCCAATTTGTCCACACCCAGGATCTGAGCAATTTACTGAGGTGGGAGAACAGAGGTTTCCTAAACTAGGCCCTCTAAGAGGACAAGGGGTTCAAGGGGAAGTTGTCCTGATGTGCAAGAGATGTCCTCTACTGATGGTGATAGTAGAGTTAGATAACCACAAAGATCCTCTTTTGTTCTGGGCTGGGAGTAGAGGGATGCGGACAATGGGAGGGGAAGTTAGGGGAGCAAACTGTCAACAGCAAGGCAGTGTCAACTGGATATAATTTCAAAGATACCTACAGGGAACACTGGGTGGTGCTTTTGCAAAAAAAAGCAAAAAAGTTCTTAGATTCAATGTAACCATTCATTTGTTTATTTAACAAACAGTAATATTACTTTAGCCAGGCATGTGCTGGAGATTTGGAGATTTTAAGATATCATAAAACACACTGTTGGGAAGATTGCAGTGAAGTGGTCATTCACAGATTTAAACACACTGCTGAGTTGAACTGATCCAACCTCATTGTATTCGTTTGCTAGGGCTACAGTAACAAACTGCCACAGAATGGGTGGCTTCAGAGAAATTTATTATCTCATCGTTCTGGAGGCTAAATTCCAAAATCGAAGTGTCAGCAGGGCTGGTGCCTTCTGAGGGCTGTGAGGGAGGGAGCTGTTCCAGGCCTCTCTCCTTGCCTGTATGGTGTCTTCTTCCTGTGTCTCTTCACATCATCTTCCCTCTGTGGTTATCTCCGTGTCCAAATTTCTCCTTTTTATAAGGACACCAGTCACATTGGATTGGGGTCCACCCAAATTACCCCCATTTTAACTGTGTGATGGTTAATATTGAGTGTCAACTTTATTGGATTGAAGGATGCAAAGTGTTGTACCTGGGGGTGTCTGTGAGGATGTTGCCAAAGGAGATTAAAATTTGAGACAGTGCACTGGGAAAGGCAGACCCACCCTCAATCTGGATGGGCACAATCTAATCAGCTGCCAATCTAATCTGCCTGCCAGAATAAATGCAGGCAGAACGTGAAAAGACTAGACTGTTGGCAGGGCATGATGCCTAACACCTGTAATTCCAGCATTTTGGGAGGCCGAGGTGGGCGGATCACTTGAGGTCAGGAGTACAAGACTGAGACTAGTCTGGCCAACATGATGAAACCCCATCTCTACTAAAAATACAAAAAATTAGCCAGGTGTGGTGGTGCATGCCTATAATCCCAGCTACCGGGGAGGCTGAGGCACGAGAATCACTTGAACCCACGAGGCGGAGGTTGCAGTGAGCCGAGATCGTGCCACTACACTCCAGCCTGGGCGACAGAGTAAGACTCCATCTCAGAAAAAGACCAGACTGGCTTAGTCTCCCAGCCTCCATCTTTCTCCTGTGCTGGATGCTTCCTACCCTCGAATATCAGACTCCACGTTCATCAGCTTTGGGACTCTTGGACCTTAAACTACAGACGGAAGGCTGCACTGTCGGCTTCCCTACATTTGAGGTTTTGGAACTCGGACTGGTTTTCTTCTCCTCAGCTTGCAGATGGTCTATTGTGTGACCTCACCTTGTGATTGTATGAGTCAATACTCCTTATAAACTCCCCTTTACGTATATACCTATCCTATTAGTTCTGTCCCCCTAGAGAACCCTGACTAATGCAACTTGATTACTTCTGTAAAGACTTTACCTCCAATTAAGATCATATTCAGGAGTACTGGGGGTTAGGACTTCAACATATGAATTTTGGGGGAACACAATTCAAGCCATAACACCCAGCCACATCATAGGGAATGATCCAAAGCTGAACCTAAGTGTCATCAGACAACACTGAAATGCTTCTCTGGCCATGTTGTATGGGAATCACCACACAGCATTACCCTGGGACGCAAAGGTGGCACCAACACCAGGCTCAACAACAAGTAAAAAACAAGATGGCACTCTTTCTGCCAATGGCATTGGCAGCCTTCTCCTAGAGTTTGGTTCCTGGTTTCCTGGCTAGTTTTTGGCAGAAGGGATGGACAAACAATGAAAGTGACAGCATGCCCTGGCACTTCACGTTGGAAGAACTTGCGAAGGGCAGAAGATAGACTGAGAAAAGTGGAAGCCCAGTCCTTTAGGTATGCAACCTAGCAAGATAGGCTAAATATACCTAAATGCCTTGACCAAACTCCAATATAACTGATAAAATCATTAAACTGGGCATCCCTAAAAAAAACATACACCAATCTGCTTTTGCTGAAATATTAAAACTGTATTCTCACACAAGTTGCCAAGAAAGTAAATAAATCTCTCCATCATAAACATGTAAAAGCCTTTTCCATATCACTTAGCTCCTAGTTTCAATGTCTTTCCAACATATCAAAGAGGAACCAAAATAGAAAAGACATCATTGAGCAAAATGAGGATATGTGAAATACAATTGCACTATCTTAAATGGCCCATGACATATTAACTCAATCATTTAAGTTAATGCATAACCTGATAGAATTATTGAACAGGAAATGATCTCATTTGGTAACATCTGGCCAAAAAGATACAGCTGAAAAAAGGTAGTCAACAATTTCCAATTGGAACACAAAATGGATGAGGTCTGCTGAGCTCCTGCATGTGCTTTTTTTTTGGAGACAGGGTCTCACTTGCTCACCCAGGATGGAGTTCAGTGGCACCACTGGGCTCACTGCAGCCTCAACCTCCCAGATTCAAGTGATCCTCCTGTCTTAGCGCCCCCCAGGTAGTGTGGGACTGTGATGGCACATGGGACTAAAGGCACGCGCCACCACACCTAGCTCATTTTTGTATTTTTTGTAGAGATAGGGTTTCCTCATGTTGCCGAAGCCGGTCTTCAACTCCTAAGCTCAAGTGATCTGCCTGCGTCAGTCTCCCAAAGTGCTGGGATTACAGGCGTGAGCCACCGCACCTGGCCATCCTGCATGTGCTCTTATTAGACAACTACCTAGTTCATTTTCTTTATTTGTAATCTTTAAATATATTACCACAATGGACTCTTAAGTTGGGATGACCAGTGTGCATAGTAAGCAGGCCCCCTAAAAAAAAACTGAAGTTCATGATTGAGGGTATATATCTTGAAATTTATGTTTTTATTTCCATGAGAATTGTAGACAGAATTACTGAGTTAAATGTGTATTTTAATTTTTAAGTTTTTTACCCTCAAGTTCATAAGGTGTTTCTCTTTTTTCAGAGATTTTTTTATCTTTTCTAAATTTCATTAATATTAGTCTTTTATTAATTTCCTCCTCTATTTTCTTTTATGGTTATTTTACTTCTCCTTTTTGAGACTGAGTCTTGCTCTGTCACCTAGGCTGGAGTGCAATGGTGCAATCTCAGTTCACTGAAACCTCTGCCTCCCGGCTTCAAACAATTCTCCTGCCTCAGCCTCCTGAGTAGCTCAGATTACAGACGCCCGCCACCATGCCCAGCTAATCTTTGTATTTTTAGTAGAGACGGGGTTTTACCATGTTGGTCATGCTGGTCTCAAACACCTGACCTCAGGTGATCCACCCAACTCGGCCTCCCAAAGTGCTGGGATTACAAGCGTGAGCCACCGCACCCAGCTTCCCTTTTTTCTTTTTCTTTTTTTAAAGATGAGCACTGAATTTCCAATCTTTATGTACTTTATGTACAGCTCTTGCTGGGTTTTGTACGTTTGGTTATGTCGAGTTTCCCTTTTTTTCTTTACAAAGTTTATAATTTCAATTTAGTTTCTAATTTGATACAATGATTATTTAGGAGGGTGGTCTCAAATTTCAAATAATTATTTTTATAATCTTTTATATATTTCAAATTTCATTAATTTACGTCTAATTTAATCAAATAATGTGAAATTTTAAAATCTCTATTTTTAAGGTTTTTTTTCTTTTTTTTTTTTGAGACAGAGTCTTGCTCTGTTGTGCTGGCTGGAGTGCAGTGGAGGGATCTTGGCTCACTGCAACCTCTGCCTGCTGGGTTCAAGCGATTCTCGTGCCTCAGACACCCAATTAGCTGGGATTATAGGTGTGCGCCACCACACCAGGCTTTTTTTTGGTATGTTTAGTAAAGGTGGGGTTTCACTATGTTGGCCAGGCTAGTTTCAAACTCCTGACCTCAGATATCTCCCCGCCTCAGCCTCCCAAAGTACTGGGATTACAGGCGAGAGCCACCATGCCCAGCCCTTTATTTTTTATTTTTGTGGCCAAGTTTATGATAAATTTGTGTAACTCCTTAGTAGCCAATATATATATTTGACCAGGTGCAGTGGCTCAAGCCTGTAATCCCAGCACTTTGGGAGGCAGATGTGGGCAGATCACCTGAGGTCAGGAGTTCAAGACCAACCTGGCCAACATGGTGACACCTCGTCTCTACTGAAAATACAAAAAATAAGCTGGGTGTGGTGGTGCACACTTGTAATCCCAGCTACTCAGGAGGCTGAGGCAGGACAATCACTTGAGCCCGGGAGGCATAGGCTGCAATGAGCCAAGATCACGCTATTGCACTCCAGCTTGGGCAACAAGAGCAAAACTCCGTCTCAAAAAAAAAAGAAGAAGAAAAAAAGAAATAAAAGAAGTATACATATTCTCTGAAGAATGTATAATTCTATATATATTTATTACAGCAAATGGGTCAATTGGTTTCTCTATGGTCTCCTATTTTTTGTCTACTAGATCTGTCTGGTTCTGAAAAAGGTGTAGTAAAATCCACAAATTTCATTTTTATGTTATCCTTATAACAATCTTCTGATTTATATGTTTATGATATTGTTTGGTGCTTATCTTCATACATTGTCTTTTGTAGGTACTGTTCTTCTCCCTGTTCAGTTCCACCTTTTCTGATATTAATATTGCCTCTCCTAATTTTTAATTTATTTATATATCTGTAGTATTGCTTTTCCAATTCCCTTAAATATTTCTTTATCACTCTAAGTGTGTTTCTTATAAACAACATATTCACTGGATTTGTTTTTAATCTATTCTGATAGTCTCTGTCTTTTGATAGGAAAATTGGGCTCATTTACATTTAATATAATCACTGATATTCTTTATTTTATTCCTTCTCTCTTGCTTATATTTACTATTAAACTTACTTCATTTTCTTTTTTCCTTCTCTTTATATATACTGGTATGATCAAGTTATAATTTATTCCTTTGTTTCCTCTTATAATTTCAAAATGACATTATACTTTCCCACTCCACTAGTGGTTATGTTCTTTTTTAATACACATCATCAAACACATATTTTATTACTATTATGTAAGAATATATTATTTCCCCACCAAGTTACTGTATTTCTTGATACTTTCCCTCCACCCAATAAGATAAAACTTTAGAATGTTTTTACTTCTTCCTCCCTTTCCTCCAATACCACCTCGTAGGTTTTGCTGAGAAAAATTGTAACTTTTACTCCCAGGCTCTAGTTAGATGAGTCTCATTTATCTTAAGCGTCTTTATTTAACACATATAGTACACATTTTCAGTCATTTCATCATCGTCCAAGTACATTAATATACATACCCATGTATATTACAAGGCTTATTGTTCACTCATCATTTTCCCTTTCTACTTTACCTTCTCATTTCTTGGAGTCTCTATTCTCATTAATTTGTTATTTAGTTACAGTCCTCTTTTCAGTTCCTTCAGATGGGGATACGCAGACGATAGGTTCTTGGAATCCTTTCTGCATCTCTTTCACTCTGGCAGGTGAATGATGCTTGGCTGGAAAGTGACTTCTTGGGTTACTTTCCTTTTCTCTTAACAGGTATACATATGATTCCACTGTCTGATACCAGTCCAACTCTTTTCCCATTACAAATAACTTCTTTCGTCTGGAATCTTATATATTTTTCTCTTTAACTTTGAGATTCAGGAATTCTGTCAGAGTATGTTTAGGTGTATGCTTTTTCTCATCAATCCTGCCTAGAATTTAGTGAACACTTTCAACCTGCAAATATAAGTCTTTATTCAGCTCAGGAAATTTACTTCTATTAAATCTGAATTTTCTCTTGTATTTCACTCTGGAACTCCAATTATTCACAAATTAGATCTCTTGGATCTGTCCTCCCTTCTTTCAGCAGTTGTATAAATTTAAGAGTTAAAAAAGGCAGATTAATGCTTTTCCTGATAATATCAGATCATCACAAACACCAGGTCAATTATCTGATTATAACATTTGGTACTAGAGGGCAGCCTAAAGAGAAACATATTAAAATACATATAATTTGTACACTGAATAATTCACTCTAATATCAAGTATGACATTTTCACTATGTTTCAAAATGTAAAAGTATAGTTAGAATGAATAAGATCTAGTGTTTAATAGCATAAAAGGGTGACTACAGTCAACAATAATTTAGTGTACATTTTAAAATAACTATAAACAACTGAATTGTTTGTAACACAAAGGAGAAATGCTTGAGGGGATGGCTATCCCATTTACCCTGATGTGATTAATATGCATTGCATGCAAGTATCAAAAATATCTCATGTACCCCACAAATGTACACATCTCCTATGTACACACAAAATTTTAAAATAAAAAGTACATCTATTAATTATCTTGTTTTCTTTTTTTTTTTTACATGGAGTTTCGCTGTTGTTGCCCAGGCTGGAGTGCAATGGCACGATCTTGGCTCACCAGAACATCCACCTACCGAGTTCAAGCGATTCTCCTGTCTCAACCTCCCAAATAGCTAGGATTACAGGCATGCGTCACCACGCCTGGCTAATTTTGTATTTTTAGTATAGACGGGGTCTCTCCATGTTGCTCAGGCTGGTCTTGAACTCCCAACCTCAAGTGATCCACCCACCTCGAGCTCCCCAAGTGCTGGGATTACAGACGTAAGCCACCGTGCCCGGCCAATTGTCTCTATTTTTTAATGACTTTCTAATAGTAATATATATAGTTTTAAAATAAAAACTGTTCAGACAATTAAGGCAAAGTCTAACTCTCCCACCTCTGACCCCACAGGCCTATCCCGCAAGATAACCTGCTGTTCACAGTTTCTTACAGAATCCTTCAGAAATTCTTCATGTGAAACAGGGAAAAAACTTATTACTGTGGGAGTATTTGTAGCTTCCTTCCTCCTGCCTACTAACAACAACAAAAAAAATTGCCAATATTTGCACCCTGACCGCTTCCCACTGGCCACAGCCCCCGCCCCCTTGCATTGTCTTATTGTGTAGATAAAATAAATGGAAGGGAGGTATGTTCTATGAGAAGAACCAAGGAAGCTGAGATGAGAGATTTATATACAAAAGGCCCAGAATTATTCACTAGGCAGAAGAAAATAGAAAGAAAATGGGAAGGGAGACAGATAAGGCCTAGCAGTTGTAGAGACGTCAGGGAGGGTTTTGGTGAAAGGAGGAGAGGAAGAAATACAGAGACAGAGGCTTTGGGGTATGAGAGTGGGAGACAAAAAGAATATGAAGGGAAAACTAATTTCAACTTGTGCTATATAAAACACAAATGTTTCCTACAAGTTCTTTGAGGAATACTGACTTCTGAACATGACATCCTCTGAAACTGAGTCATAAGGGGCCCAGAATCTATTCTATTCACTGTATGTGTGGGTTTGCATTTATATATACATATACACACACACATATGTACATAGAGATGTAGAGTATATTGGTGGATCTATCTACACATATCCTTTTAAAAACACACAATGGATCATACTGTGAGTACTCTTTTGCACCTTGCTTCTTTTTCTCTTAAAAGTACAGGCAGTGGCTCACACCTATAATCCCAGCACTTTAGGAGACGAGGCAGGTGGGTCAGTTGAGGCCAGGAGTTCAAGACCAGCCTGGCCAACATGGCAAAACCCCATCTCTACTATAAATACAAAAAATCGCCAGACATGGTGCCGCACACCTGTATTTCTAGCTACTTGGGAGACTGAGGCACGAGGATCACTTGAGCCCAGGAAGCAGAGGTTGCAGTGGGCTGTGATTGCGCCACTGCACTCCAGCCTGGGTGACAGAGCAAGACAAAAAAAAAGTGCAGATTGATTTTTATCCTGTTTCCAAAAAAAGATTTGAGTTAGCTTACAATAAAATCACAGGAATATGACCTAAAACTATTAACATGACTCTAAGGACAGGAACCAAGAAATATAAGGGACGAGGAAGAAACTATATTCAGATATTCTAGCTAATGATTCCATGAAGGTAACATAAAATTAATAAGCTACTTTAAAAATAGATTCCTATGTAACCCACTGCCAAAAATTTGAAAGAAAAAAATGATTTTACCTAAGAAAGAACAGAACAATGAAAAGAAAAACGTAGCCCAGAGCTTAAGAAGACAGTGAGCTCTTCTAACTCTACAGCTCAGCAAAGAGATCACCAGAGTCTTCAGAGTCTCAGCAAAGAGATCAGCAGAATTGCCTGTAATTGTTTAAATAAGTAGGGAAACCACAATAATCTGAAATAATGGGTAATGTGTAAGCCTATTTTGTTGGTTTTCATAAATTCAGATGGATTAGTCAAGAAGCAACTTCAAACAAAACAGTGAGGTCCCGCTGCAAAGAAATGTTTCAGAAAGACTTAGGAAACCCCATTTCTCACCACTCTCTCCTTTTAGCCCCTCCCAGTGACCCTATCCATCTCATCTCTCCAGTCTTGGCAAAGCAGCAGATTAAAACAGAATAATCCTTATAATTCTTCTTCAACATGGGGCTGTGTTGAGTCAGATCCTATCTGTGTGAAGAATGGAGACCACACAAATAAAGAAAACATTTTTAATTCACCCAGACTTCTAGCAGACTGGCTTTCAATATTCCTCTCCACTGCACTGCCTGTCATTTTTCTATGTAATATGTACACAAAGTAGATGATCCAGAAATTTGGTATCAATTCTGTGACCTTCTCCACTCCGACTACCATCATCTCCATGCTCAGCCACAAATCAAACTCCCTTAGGAACAAATACCCACATCCTAATACCCTGAACTCGGAAGTTCTCTCCCTTCCTACAATCTCCTTCCACTTTCCCTCCCCCTCAAACTTTCTGAATCTGTTCTTTGCCCAGCTACACCTTCACTGCTCACCTCCACTATTCCAGTCTATCAGCCCCCTCTGGATTCCACTTGACTCCTTACCAGCCTGTATCTCACAGTCAAGCTTTTCAACCTTACATATACAGCGTCCTGAATCTCATCTCCTTTTCTTCCCACACTGACCCCTTCCCATACTGACCCCTTCCTATACCTGTCCTCCAATCACTACCTCTGCTGAATCAACTGAGGCCTCTGTTTCTCCTCTCTGATTCCTGAGAATTGCTGAAGAAAAGTCACTTAACTGATAAAGGACCAGGTGCTTAGAACATAGACATCTCAGTCTGAATCCTGGCTCTGCTATTATTGGCCGGGAAAGTTTTGGCAAATTCTATGATCTCTCTGAACATGTTTCCTAGTCTGTAAAATGGGGTATATCAAATCATTAGGATGCTTCCAGCTGTAACACAAAACCCAAACAAAGGTAGCTTGTTGTCTCTCATAACAAGACCACTAAAGGTCAGTTCCAGGGTTAATTCAGGGGCTCAATGACATCATCAAGAACAGAGGGTTTTTCTTCTCTACACTCGCCATCCTTAGCACATTGGCTTGGGCCTTAGGTTTGTCTCTTCATGGTTTCAACAAGGCAACTGCAATTCCAGACATCACACACAGACACAAAGTCTTGCTGAACAAGAGTGCATTTCTTCCTATGTGTCTCTCTGTATTCATGAGCAAAACTTTTCCTAGACCCATTCTAGCAGAATTCTTGTTGGTATGATCATATATCCACCCTTCAACTAATCACTGGCAAGGGGAAATGGCATTGCCATGATTGGCTTTTCCACCAATCAAAATTCACCTGCAGGAGCTACAGAGGGGTTGGTCTTTCCTGAGCACACTGCCACCAGATGCCTGAACAAAAAGAGCTGTAATAGAAATACCTGTTGGGTAGGACAACAATGTCTTGCCATGTGGGCAATAATACCTACCCCAGTGGGTGGTTTATACTGGGTACACTGCAAAGTACCTAGTGGTGCCTAGTTCACAGTAAACATAACGGCTTCCAAATACATACACAAATCCTTTGACATTGTATCCTTCAAAAGGTAGAGCTAATTCTCCTATGCTTCAAAGTTAGCTGAATTTAATGGCTTGGTTCTAACAGAATTTGGCAGATAACTGCAAAAAACTTCCAATACTAAGTCATAAAAGGTACTGCAGTTTCCGATGTGCTCACAAGGATTACTTCTTCTGGGGAAACCAGCCACCATGTTGTAAGGACACTCAGGCAGCCTTTGGAGAGGCCCACATGGGGTCCTCTCTCCCTGGATTTTGAGAACTTCAGACTTGGACTGAAAAATACCATGAGCGTCCCTGGCTCTGAGGCCTTCAGACTTGTACTGGGCCATACTACTGGCTTCCCTGGTTCTGCTGGAGAACTTCTCTGGCTGGAACTTCTCAGCCTCCAAAATTGCAGGAGCCAATTCTCCTGATAAATCCTCTATCTATCTCCTGTTCATTCTGAAGAACCCTAATACCTACACCAATAAGCTACATTAAATAGTAATGTGTATTATTTGCCATTGAGTAAAACCAATGCTCCTGAAATATATCCTAACCTTATCCTGGACTTGGGGTACTCCTTGGCATACTTCTAAATATCCCAGTTGACATGCAATGCTTTTGTGACTAATATGTCAAGCCATTTTATTTCTACACCTGGTTGGATAAGTACCATCGGTGTAGCAAATATGAACATTTGATACTCATCCTCCAGCTCTACTTCCTCTTTTTTGAGACAGAGTCTCGCTCTGTCACCCAGGTTGGAGTGCAGTGGCGCTATCTTGGCTAACTGCAACCTCCACCTCCTGGGTTCAAGCAAGTCTCCTACCTCAGCCTCCTGAGTAGCTGGGATTACAGATGAGTGCCACCACACCTAATTTTTGCATTTTTAGTAGAGACAGGGTTTCACACTATGTTGGGCAGGCTGGTCTCGAACTCCTGACTTCAAGTGATCTGCCTGTCTTGGTCCCCCAAAGTACTGGAATTACAGGCATGAGCCACCACACCCAGCCCCAGCTCTACTTCTAATAAGCCTTCCTGTAAAATTTAAAATAACATTTCCCAGATCTTTTATGAAGGTAAAATTATATATATATATGAATACAATAGTTTCTACCAGTTGGATACACTCCAATGAAATTTGGGAGGCATAAGTAAGGTGGAGGCCGTCTACCCACTGGTATGGCTCATTCTGCTCAAAAGGCAAATGATGGAGATTTTTTTCTACAACACTTTTCTGGTGCCTAGTCACCACCTTTGAGAATGGTTAAGAGACAGTTGTGGCAACAGTGCCATGGTGGCCTCCTGATTCCTCACCTTTAAATTAAAGCAGAGGTAGCAGCTACTAAGCAGGTTAATTCTGCAGCATTCTGGAATTCATCCCCAGAGCCAGGTCTAGAATCCACTTCTCCAGTTCTTCCACCAACTTTCTAAAAATCCTTTTTTTATAGAGCTTTGCATCTATTCAAAAGTAGACATTCTAGTATAATAAACGTCTATCTTTCCCATTTACAAACTTACGGGCAATCTTGTTTCCTAAGTACCCACACCCACTTCCTCCATCTCATTTTGAAGTAAATTGCTAACATCGTATCATTTTACATACATATTTCAGCATGTATCTCTTTTTTTAAAATAGAGATCCTTTTAAAAATACAACCACACCATTCCTAAAAAACAATCATTAATTATTGAGTCAATGTTCACATTGCCAACTGTCCTGTGACTGTCAAAGTTCTTCCGCTGAACCAGTACCCAAAAAGAGTCCACAAACTGCAACTAGTATATGCCTCTAATGTTTCAATGCGTAAGCTCTCCCTCCACCTGTGTGGTTTTATTGTATCTGCAACTTATTTAAAGAAATTGTGTTGTTTCCCACAGTCTAGCCTGGTAATTGCATCCCGATGGTGATGTCTGACGTATTCCTCTGTCCTCTGTAATCCCTATAAATCGGTTGTTGGATCTATAGCTTTGATCAGATCTAATTGTCCAAGATGAGGGTGCATTCTGAGAAAATTTGTGTTGCCTTTGTCGGGCAGCTAATGGCAGCATTATCAGGCCGAGACCTCTACCAATTCAATTCTTGACTTGTCATTTTTTTGACCACTCTAAGTGTTATGACTTTGGGCTGTTATTCTGTGAGGGCCAGTAGTGATTTTAACTTGTCAGGATTGATTGATTGATTCATTTTTTGGTCTCTTCTTCTCATGCCAAGACAATATTCCTTGCAGTCCTTCTGGGGGTGGGAAGGAGAGCAAAATTGTTTTATTCATCCCCATCCCCACTGAGGATAAAGCTCTGCAGGGTGTTAGCTTTATGGAGTGTCTTAGTCTTTTAGGTTTGCTGTCCTTTGTCATCTGTCCCTCCACCTCAAAACTGAAAACTAAAACTTAACATGAGTCAGGAGCACAAGAACCTTTTGCAAAAGTGCCTCTAATATTCTCACTTAGATTTCTGACCTAAGCCCCTTTTATCTTATTAACTATGCAGTGTTTTTAGTGTGTGTTTAATATTTTCATCCAGAATCTTTTGTTTCCCCAACTCTCCCAGTTAGGGGGTCAGTCTGAGTTTTCTAACTAAGAGATGCATGTGAAATAAAGATGTTCCTCGACTTACAATGGAGTCACTTATGTAATAAACTCACTGTAAGTTAAAAATATTGTAAGTGGAAAATGCATCCAATACCCCTAAGCTACTGAACATCATAGCTTAGCCTAGCCTACCTTAAATGTGCTTAGGAAAGTTAACGTTAGCGGGGCTGACTTAGGAGCTGCAGCTCGCTGCCACTGCCCATCGCAGGAGAGTATTGCACCGCATATCACTAGCCCATCACCATTCAAGCTTTGAAGGATGGTTTCTACTAAATGCATATGGCATTCACACCATCATAAAATCAAAAAGTAAGTCAAACCATCCTAAGTGGGGAACCATCTGTACATATATCCTATATTAAATAGGGCAGGCTAATGTAGCAATGCCAAAAACATGTTTTGACTAATGTACTTCCTGCCACTAGCACTTTTTTAGCTAGTCCATGTCATTTAGTTTTTTCCTACTTGAGGCTAGAACAGGATCATATAGAGCAACCCTCCCTGAATAAAATTCCCCGGCCCGGTGCGATTGTTCACACCTGTAATCCCAGCACTTTTGGAGGCTGAGGCAGGTGGATCACCTAAGGTCAGGAGTTCAAGACCGCCGGGTGTGGTGGCTCAAGCCTGTAATCCCAGCACTTTGGGAGGCCGAGACGGGCAGATCACGAGGTCAGGAGATCGAGACCATCCTGGCTAACATAGTGGAACCCCATCTCTACTAAAAATACACAAACTTAGCCGGGCGAGGTGGCAGGCGCCTGTAGTCCCAGCTACTCGGGAGGCTGAGGCAGGAGAATGGTGTGAACCCGGGAGGCGGAGCTTGCAGTGAGCTGA
>NW_012102599.1:3007975-3020919 GCF_000951045.1 Mandrillus leucophaeus | reverse complement strand
AAAAAAAAAAAAAAAAAAAAAAAACTGTTATTTTCTTTTTTTATTTCCTAACACTTAGAAGTCATCAACATATCAAGAACTAATTTTCACATTATTTGCATATAATGATTTTAAAAAAATGATGTGGCAGAGACTGCTATTCATTCTCCTAATATCCATTCTCTTTCCACCAAGAGAACACCAAATTTCAGCAGAACATGGCAGTCTGAAATAGATAACTTCCCAGCCTCCCTTGCAGCTAGATGTGACATGACCAGGTTCTGGCCAATAGGATGTAAGTAGAAGTTTCCTATGGCAGCTTCCAAAAATCATCTTTAGATCACTAGCACTTGCCTTTTGCTCCCTTTTTCTTTGTCTTTCCTCCAGTAGAATACAGATGTGAGAGTTCGAGATGTGGCCACCCAACCTGGCCTAGGAAAATGAGGGCCAATATCTTGGGTATGGCAGAATGGTGAACTTTCCTAGATTCCCAAAAGCATCAAGAAAAAGAAGACTCCCAACAGTCCTGGAATTTTTATCTCTGGGATTTCATGGGAAGAAAGAAATAAACTTTTACCTTTTGCCATTAGTATTTTGGGTTTTTCCAAAGTATCACCTTTCTTATAAAGGAAGAAGGCAGACTCATAAATGGCAGGGTTTTTTTT
This sequence comes from Mandrillus leucophaeus, assembly GCF_000951045.1. NCBI lineage: Eukaryota > Metazoa > Chordata > Mammalia > Primates > Cercopithecidae > Mandrillus > Mandrillus leucophaeus. The sequence goes on along the minus strand of NW_012102599.1, from coordinate 3,020,275 downwards.
TGTTTTTTTTTTTTTGTTGAGACGGAGTCTCGCTCTGTCACCCAGGCTGGAGTGCAGTGGCCGGATCTCAGCTCACTGCAAGCTCCGCCTCCCGGGTCTACGCCATTCTCCTGCCTCAGCCTCCCAAGTAGCTGGGACTACAGGCGCCCGCCACCTCACCCGGCTAGTTTTTTTTGTATTTTTTTAGTAGAGACGGGGTTTCACTGTGTTTGCCAGGATGGTTTCGATCTCCTGACCTCGTGATCCGCCCGTCTCGGCCTCCCAAAGTCCTGGGATTACAGGCTTGAGCCACCGCGCCCGGCCAAATGGCAGGTTTTCAAAGACATATACTGTGGAGCCACAACTCTCTGAAGAGAACAGCAGAATATTATCTCTTTATAAGTAACTACTGTCTCTGAGGACAAATGCAGCTGCTCCATATTAGGAGTCAGAGAACGCAAGTTCAAGTTATACAACTCTGACATTAAACAGCAAACCAGTTAACTTCTCTATGTGGCTTTATTCATTAAATTGGGATAGCACTACCTACGTAATAAAATTCTCTTGAGATTTAAAATATAACATATACAAAAGTATCCTACAGTATAAGTCACTATACACATAGTAGTTGATAAGAATAATTATAACTCTGGATAAAAGCTCTATCGCATTTACACTGTAACCCCAGTAACAAGTGCTCTAAATATTTGTTAGATAAATGTTTTTAAGTCTTTGCGAAATGAGTGAATTATTCTGCTTTGGACTCAAATATTAAGTCCAAAGGTCATTAATATTATTTAAAGCATTACTTGAGTCTCTAAGAGATTCTTTTTTTTTTTTTTTTTTTGAGATGGTCTCACTCTGTTGCCCAGGCTGGATTGGAGTTCAGTGGCACAATCTTGGCTCACTGCAACCTCCACCTCCCTGGCTCAAGCAATTCTCATGCCTGGGATTACAGGTGTGTACCACCATGCCTGGCTAATTTTTTGTATTTTTTATAGAGACAGAGTTTCACCATGTTTGCCAGGCTGGCATCAAACTCCTGACCTCAAGCAACCTACCTGTCTCAGCCTCCCAAAGTGCTGGGATTACAAGCATGAGCCACCACGCTTGGCCTCTAAGAGATATAATTTTTAATTTTGATGTCAGTCAAAAGATACAGGGTGTGAGGAGAGAAACCATAGCTAATCCATTTATCTGGTTCAAAAGTGGACTCTTATTTGCTACAGAAAATAGTTTAAACTAGAAGAAAAGTTGTGGTACAGAAATAAAATTTTTATGACACTTTCCCCCTGAAATTACAAAGTTACACATAAAAATATTTTAAAATAGTTAAACCACTAACCCTAATACATCAAATGAAAGATTTCCTCACACTGGACTGTGGCTAAAGTATTTTATTAAATTAAGTATGTAATTTGCAAATGGCTTCATAAGAAATTTTAAAAGCAAATTTATAAAACATTTTCAATTTAAAAAGTACAGAGTTAACAGCAAAATTACATTTTCTTTACAGTACAAATAAAAACATTTTTCTGATATACCGTCTGAAAATTTTATAATATATTCTCCAACTGATAGCTGCAATATTGTATTTTAATGAGAAGCCTCACAGTTAATCCAATCATTTATTAATAATAAGTTCATCATTGGACCATAAAAGTCAATTGCTCAACTTTAAGGAAAATAATGAACTTTGTCATCACATAATATGAAGTTATAAACGGCTCTTCAGGCTGTAGATATGTTCTAGCCTTGTTTCTCTATTAAATTCTGTAAAGAAGCATTAAGTAATACTGTAAACTTGAATCACATTTTAAAAATAAGCACCATGTACATACATTCTACACAAACTACTTTACCTTTTAAATGACACTTTTTGGCCACATAAACATTTAAATCTGTTTTCTTTACGTGGAAATAAAAATTAGCAATATTTAACTACTTCACAGAAAAATTACCAAACTTCACCTCATTGCACAATGCAAAAGCACTTAGAAAAAGCACTTGGAAAAAACAGCACAAGTGGTTTTTGTCTTTCTTATACATTTAGTCATTTTCTTAAATTGAGAGCAGTTAAAACATTGTCAGAGCAATTTCCTGAGTTTCAAAAGTTTCCAATTTCCAGCTCAGAAATAACCAATCTCGCTATTATACATGTCCACTTTCTAGGCATACAAAACACTTGAATTCAAAAAGAAAAGACCTAAATAAAGGATGGAAACCATCCAGAAGAGCAGTATAGCTTTTCTTCTCAAAATATACTACTCAAGATGCTTTAAAGTCAAAATTTCTACTATATAATATGTCCTATATTTAAGGGCCATAAAATTGCAAACAGTATGGAAATACTAACCAACTGAAGAAACTGCAACTTATAAATAATGTAGAGAAATATGAAGAGCCAATAAATGTTAAAAAAAAAAAAAAAAACCACTTCCATTTCGCTCATTGGAATAACAAGACAGACAGACTGAAAATACTGTTAAGTGTCTAATGTCGCCCTGGTCCAACTGGACACAGTCTGGGGTTTCCACATTAGTTCTCTTTTTCCATCTGGGAGATAATGGTAAGAGACTACTGAATGAATATAATTATTACTGAAACCTTCCAAACTATAGAAGTGCTGTACTTTTAAAATATTAAGTTTACAAAGAATCATTCTAATGAGTCATGTATTGGCACAAATATACAGATTGAGTGAGTATCCCCTACTTAAAATGCTTAGGACCAGAAGTGTTTTGGATTGCTGGGGTTTGGGGGGAGATTTTAGAACATGTGCATTATATTTACTTGTTGATCATCGCTAACCTACAAATGTAAAATCCAAAATGCTCCATGAGTATTTCCTTTGAGCATCATATCTGTGCTCGAAAAGTTTCATATTTTGAAGCATTTCAGATTTTGAATTTTCTCATTAGGGATACTCAACCTACATCAATACATGAAAACTTTAATAATCTCCAAACTATCTTTGACATACAGGATTTAGAAATGGGTAATAGAGAAATCTTTTATAATCCCCAAACTATATTTACCTCGGGCATACAGGATTTAGAAATGGGCAAAAAAAAGAAAGGAGGGATTATAAACTTTTCTTTCAAAATTATGTGTTTCTTAAACTATGCTAGATAGTGGCATGGGAGGCAATTTGGAATTAAGCAGCTTCATAAAAATATGTGATGCTCAAACTTTGCCTGTATACTTATCAACAATGATTAAGATATATGATTTATCAAAATAAGGCATAATATTAACATTGATAAAGTAAACAAGTAAACAATATAGCTTTTTTCATTTGAGTTCTGCCCACAAATACCACACCTTTACTTCTTTTGACTGCTCCTTCATTAATCATAATTATAATATTGAAATAAGTCTAGCTGAAGTGCCCAAAAGTGATGATTTTTAAAACCAGGTAAGGAAATATAAAAACACAGAGTTAGTATGCAGCTGCACACATTCCAGTAACTCCACATTTTAACAATGTTTTTCATACTTTTAAAATCATACTAATTTACACATAGGAATATCTTATTTCATTAACAATTATAGTTTTATAGTAAGTTGTTTAAAGGAATTGCTTTATTTTTAATGTATAGAACTGTTCTAGAGACTACAAAAGTGTGCTAAACTGTTGGCACTCTTTAAACAAATTATTACAAACGTAAGTGTGAACAATACTTCAATACCAGTCACTAACCATTTCTAAATAATAAACATGTATTTTTATTTTTATGGAACTAAAATTCAATGATAAGCCTCTTTATTTTAAAAGCATGCAATCATGATATATAAAAAAATGTTTTGGGGTTTTATTTTCATTGAAATGTTTGCTCTTTCGGAAAACCATTTTGTACTTCAGGATTCTTTTGGTACCAGCTCAATCCTATAATTCCTGATCTAAATTTCTTTTTTTAAGCTTAACAAAAAGCAACAAAACTGTTCGTTAAAATTATATATGTTGAAAATATTCTCCATCTCCAAAGACAAATTTAAGCCATTGTCTCATATTGGAAAATTACACTTTACCATATTATAACCTTCTTTACACAGGTCTAACTTGCATACTAACAGAATTTATTAGCTAACCAAACGACAGAAGTTAATGAAAGCTTCCTTTGAGAAAGTTGGCTCTTTTTCAAAACAAAAGTGAAAATATTTTAAATTGTAAGGATTCCTCTTATGATTATAACCAAAATATTTTTTTTTCTTTCTTTTTTTTTTTTTTTTTTTTTTGGAGATGGAGTCTTGTTCTGTCACCCAGGCTGAGTGCAGTGGTGTGATCTTGATCTCGGGTCACTGCAACCTCCACCTCCCAGGTTCAAGCAATTCTCCTGCCTCAGCCTCCCAAATAGCTGGGATTACAGGCACATGCCACCATACCCAGCTAATTTTTGTATTTTTAATACAGACTAGGTTTCACCATGTTGGCCAGGCTGGTCTCGAACTCCTGACCTCAGGTGATCCACCTACCTCAGCTTCCCAAAGTGCTGGGATTACAGACGTGGGCCACCGCACCAGGCCAATTATAACCAAAATATTTTCTACATTTGTTTAATAGAATTTTAAGCTACTGCAGTTTTAAAATTACATGCCTCAAAAATAAAATATAAGTATTTAGTACTGTCTGAAATACCACTTATACAGACAGTTCTAGAAGCATTTTGATAAGGCAGCAACATCTGGAAGATATTTAATCATTTCTTTTTCTCTGAAAACTTTTCTGTCTATAGAAAGTATGAAATTACAATATAATCTCAGACCCAACTTTCTTCCTATAAAATGCACACAGAAGAACAGAACAAAAGGTAAAAGATGAAGGTCATATACAAAGCAGAAAAAAGGGCAAAAGCATGTCTTCCTTCCTGTAGGATATGGCAAAATAAAAGCATTTTATGTGTTTAGTTTTGAAAATAAAAAAGATTCAAGTGTTTTTGTTAGATCTCCTTTTTTTCTTTACTACCCACTACTATGTCTTTTTCTTCTTTTAATACCACCCTTTGAGGGGCATGAATCATGTCTCAAAGCACTTTAAATACCTCTCACAGAAGACTTTTAGGACATTACTAAATGTCACACAACAGTTAATACGAAGGTAACCTTTTCTGAGAAACAATCAGAGCATTTTAAACTTTAAAACTGTAGCTGATAATTTTCTTACATATTTTGTAATCAATAAAATTTCTCTGTAATATTTTTAACAGGTAACATTTGCATTTGATTCAGTAAAAAAGCAAATTAAACTCGCTTGGATTTTGCAAAAACAATTTTTTTGTTTCATAACTGAATATTATTTATAATAAAACACACCTTTAGGGTAGACTTGACTGAATTACTGCAAATAAAAGTAATTTTAACCTACAAACCTTCATACTTCTAATTCAAGGACGTCTATTTTACTTTAGCATGACTTTCAAGCACCCTGGTTTAATTTCAGAGAACCTGCAGAAATGAGAAAAGAGTTATTTTAAAGATGAAAATTTCAAATTAGCTAAGGAATATACCTTGTAATCAATTCCAAGTACCTATGCTTAATATAATATTTACTACCAAAGTATTAACCCTTATTAAGTCAATATCCAAGACAAACAACTAGGTTTATGTTCCTTTTATCTACGGTCAAAACAAATACAATCTTAAAGCTGGGGGTTGCTCCTGACTTAGTAGTTAGTATAACTTAAGATTTGTCAAAACCCATGAGGCCTGAATTTTACCTTCATGAAAAAGAGTATGCTGTAGGAAGAATAAAGTTTTGGTGCATCATGAAAGCACCAAGAAGAAATCTCTGATATATCAGGTAATTCTGATTAATCTGGCCATGCAATGCTTTCAGCTCTATCCGTAAAGAATTTAAAGGAAGACTAGTCTCTAAAATAGATCATTAATCTCAACATGATAATGTTCCAGTCTAACTACTCCTTTTATAAAAATAACTCTGATGTGTCACCTGTTTTATGCTCATAACTTATGCTACCATTTTCAATAATGTAGCCAAATAACATCTTATTACATGGCATAAAATAAATATGCTACACTGAAATTGGTGGGTAGGAGTTAATGATACACATCTGCAGCAAATCTATCCATCAACAGATTTTTCATCTTTGACTTTCTTGTCATTTTCTGTTATTAAATTATCACTTAATGAAAAAGAACATTTCATGTTTGTCAACACAGGTCATTAATGGCATTTAACTTATGAAAACAAATACATTCATATTAAATGGAATATTTCTGCTAAAGTTTAAACGTACCTAAATTATAACTATATTTCAATAGAAGCCACCCAATTCCATCCAAAATCCACAAATACTTATTTCCTTTCTAAAGAAGAATAGCAAATCTTAAAATATGATACATATTACCTAATTATTTTGCATATTATCAAATAAACATATTTTCTTTTAGAACTTTAAATTTATGAAAGTTTTATCAGATGATTATCGGCCACAAACACATTTTTCCTTATTTCTGGTTTACCAGACAACATAAATCCAGCAGGGAAAGTTATATCATAATTTAAGCATGAATCTGTGGCTGAAATCAGATGATTAAATTTCGTTAACTATTTTAACAGATTGTTCTGAGTATGCTATTAGTGTTTATTTACCTAGCTATATGAGGGCTACTGCTATTATCAAAAACAGAAATCTATACTCGCAGAAATCTCTGATATAGCTCTATATGGGCAGTTGCCATTATCAATAACAGAAATCTACACTCACCTGAAGCTATGGCTTATGAGGTACTTAATGACAGCTGGTTTGATGCGAGCAACTCCTCCCTGGCTGTGGTTTCCTCTCCCCGTAATCACAGACAAATAAGGCTTCCCACCATTCTGCTTAAATTCTGTTACAACAGAAATTAGGGGAGTTAAAATTCATTTATCTTACATTCTCAGTAGAAAATGTAAACCTTAGCTACTCAAGTACATGAAATTGTTTCCAAGAGGATTTTGGGGTTTGCCATCTCAAAACAGTAAGATAGATTTGCTATCTCAAAAAGCCCCCAAATTAATGTGTTTTAAAACACATAGCCTCATTGTAATCTATCCATCAAAAGATTTAAGTGGGACTTCTTCCTTTATGGGGAAAGAGATTTCTGTCCCTGAAATAGTGATAATGGCAATAATAACATTAATGATACCTAATAATTACTACACAAAAGGAGTCAAATACTGCTTTAAGTGGCTTATATTTATTAACTAAGAATCTTTACAACAACCTTGTTAATTAAATATTCTAAAGCCATCAAGCTTTGTTCTGAATCATAGCTCTGCCACTAAATGACTGTGTGAACATGGACAAGTTACTTAAGTTTCTTTTGTACCTATTTTCTCATCAGGAAAAAGGGATAATGATGGCAACTAGTTTATAGATTATCTTCCAGTAATAGCTATTAGCAAATCCACTAATCACAGCTAGATTGCAGTCTTACTGTTAAAGATAATCAATTGTTAACAAACTTTTTCTAATAGATAGTTCTTAAAACATCAAAGGAGTCACAGCCTCCTAAAATACTGCAGTTCCACTTTGGAAATGACCTTGTGAAAATCAAGGATATAAATCCTGAAAACTAATAAAAGCTGTAGCAGAATAACAACAACAACAAAAAAACTATCAATGAGATGAATTAATAAATTGAAAATACACACACACAATATAAACATTCCATGATCTGCTTATTAAATTGTCCTAATACGCCAATAGAATACAAACAAATGGTTTTTCAAGTATCAAATCTCCAAGATGGTATCAGCCTGGAATTTTAAAAGAATATGTTGCTCTTGCATTTCTAATTCCTTGTCTGTTTATGATCCCCATCTCTAATCCATATCCATTACTTCAAGCAATATGTTGTTCAAAATTCAACTGAGTGCTAGTTTCACAAAGGTATTCACAGTGCACAAAATTCTAGGTATATCGTATAAAACCTTTTTACGAGCTTTTTACAAAGTTTTTGCACTATATACCTATAGTTTTGGACACTGTTCTTTACGAATGTTATATTACATATAAAAGTTTACTTTGGCCAGGCACAGTGGCTCACGCCAGTAATCTCAGCACTTTGGGAGACTAAGGTGGACCACTTGAGCTCAGGAGTTCAAGACCAGCCTGGGCAACATGACAAAACCCCATCTCTACTAAAAATATAAAAATTAACAGGGCATGGTGGCATGCACCTGCAGTCCCAGCTACTTGGGAAGCTGAGTTAGAAGGATGGGTTGCACCTGGGAGGTGGAGGTTGCAGTGAACCAAGGTCACAACCAACTGCACTCCAGCCTGGGCAACAGAGCCAGACTCCCATCTCAAAAAGAAAAACTTTACTTACAGAAAAAGCCCAACTAAATCTCTAACCATAACTCATGCTCTTCACTATGGCTCCCCTTATCACTTAGGTCAATCATTTCTACCATTATCACCTGCTAATAGTTCATTTATTGCTATGAAAATATTCTCTAGTTGACTCACATGCCTCAGGTAAGAGTTCAAAAGATGTTTGTTGCATGAATTAATGTATATGTTTAGTTTCCCAAATACAGGCTGTTCTTGCTGTTTAACACCTTTGAAAAAACTGTTTAACTCATCTTTCAGCACACTCCAGATTTATTTCAACTGCAAATATTTCAGTACGTACCTCATAAAAGATAAGGACTCCTTTAAAAAGTGTAACTATAATGGCACCATCATATCTTATAAAATTAATAAAAGTCCCTTAATATCATTAATTTCCAAAAATTTCCCCCAATTATCTCAAAAATATGTTTTTACAGTGATTTGTTGGCATCAAGATTTGAAATAAGTCTATACATTCTATTTGATATATTTCTTAAGTAACAAAGTTTCCCCTCCCCTGGTGTTTTTCTTTACAGTTTATTGAAAAAAATTGGATCATTTATCCTAGACTTCCTTTTTTTTTGTTTTGTTTTTTTCTGAGACGGAGTCTCACTCTGTTGCCCAGGATGAAGTGTAGTGGGATGATCTCGGTTCACTGAAGCCTGTAACTCCTGGGTTCAAACGATTCTTCTGCCTCAGTTTCCTAAGTGGCTGAGATTACAGGCCTGAGACATCAGGCCCAGCTAATATTTTTGGATTATTAATGGAGACGGGGTTTCACCATGTTGGCCAGGCTGGTCTCAAACTCCTGACCTCAAGTGATCTGACTGCCTCAGCCTTCCAAAGTGCTGGAATTACAGGCATGAGCCATCACACCCAGCCTGTCCTAGATTTTCACAATCTGGATTTTGCTGAATGTATCCCCATGGTGTTGTTTAACACGTTCCTCTGTCCCCTGTAAATCCTTGTAAAACAGTAGTCAGTTCTAAAGGTTTGATCTGCTCCTCATTTGATTTGGGGGCAAAAATGATTCATAGGTAGCAGTGCATATTTCAATCAGAAGGGACATAAGGTCCAGATGTCTCTCTTTTTAAAAAAATTCATCTCCGATTTTAACATTCCTTAATCTTAAGACAAAAAGTAATGCAGGTCAGAGCCACAAATCTTCCACTGGATTCATTTCTATTCAACAATACTGCCACCAGGTGGTGACTGACAGTAACTACAGGTTACCACGGGTGGAAGCATGCACTAGAGATGGGCCTTGGCCTCCAGAAAGGATCTGCATCTTGGATCTGACCAAGTGTTACCTTGAGGCAAATTATTAATTCTTTTTTAATTCTTACAATTTTTTAAATTGAGATAAAATTAACATAAAACTAACCATTTTAAAATATGCAATTAAGTGGTTTTTAGCATATTCATCATGTTGTGCAACCACCACCACTAATTCCAGAACATTCCATGATTTCACAAAGAAATTCTGTGCCTCGTAGCAGTCACTGCCCATATTCTCACCATTCCAGTCCCAGCAACCACTAATCTAATTTTTGTCTCTCTAGATTTACATACTCAGAACATTTGGTAAAAATGAAATCATACAACATACGGCTTTTTATCTGCCCTCATCTTTCACAAGGAATAATGTTTACAAGGTCCATCCATGCTGTAGCATTTATCAGTACTTCATTTCTCCACATGGCTAAATTAAATTTCATTGTATGGATTTACCACATTTTGTTTCTCTATTCAACAGTTAATGAACTTTTAGGTTACTATCACTTTTTGGCTGTTGCAGACATTCATATTCAAGTTTCTGTAAAGACATATTGTGTTTTTAATTCTCTTGGGTACATACTTAGGGGCAGAATTACTGGGTCATATGGTTAATTATATGTTTAACCTTTCAAACAACTAGTGAAATTTTCCACAGTGGCTACACTAGCAATATATGAGGGCTCCAGTTTATCCACGTACTTAACAATACTGACTACTTTCCATTTCATTTTTTAATTTTTCAATTTTTTTTTTTTTTTTTTTTTTTTAGAGAGTCTCACTCTGTCATCCAGGCTGGAGTGAAACAACCTAATTGTCCATCAATGGATAAATTGATTTAAAAAATGTGATACAGACACAATGGAATATTATTCAACAATAAAAAGGGGACCAGGCACAGCGGCTCAGGCCAGGCGTGGTGGCTCACATCCGTAATCTCAGCACTTTGGAAGGCCAAGGCGGGAGGATCACTTGAGCCCAGGAGTTCGAGACCAGTTTAGGCAACACATTGAGACCTCCTATTTCTTTTAAATAAAAATTAATAAAAATTTAATTTAAAAAATTTTTTAAAGGGGAAAATCCTGCCATTTGCAACAATACAGATGTGGCTGGAGGGCATTATACTAAGTGAAATAAGCCAGACACAGAAAGACAAATCTGTATGATCTCACTTACATGTGGAACCTAAAAAAGCCAAACACATAGAAACAAAATAGAATGGTAGTTGCCAGGGACCAGAATAGACAGGAGGAAATGAAATGCTGGTCAAAGGGTACAAGCTTTCAGTTCTAAAAAGAATACATTCTGCTGAGTTAATGTGTGGCATGGTAATTATATTTAATAGCACTATATCATATACTTGAAATTTGCTATGAGAGTAAGTCATAAGTGTTCTCATCCCACACAAACAAAATGGTAACAATAATAGGTGATGTATGTGCTAAAGCACTTCATTGTGGTAATCACTTCACAATGTGTACATTTATCAAATCATCACATTGCATACTTTCAATATAAACAATCTTATTTGTCAAAAAAAAAAATGAGAGTAATACCTACCATTATTTAGTCATTTATTCAAAAACTTTTTGAGTGTTGAAGAAAAAACATGATCATCACTGGCTCAATTCTTGGCCAAAAAGACAGACATTTAATAACCACTTATACAATAAGCTTTTTATAAACATTGTGAGAGGCAGGAGTACTGTCAGAAGTTATGAACAGGGAGTCTAACTAGTACGGGGGTCAAGACTGACAGTGTAGTTAAATACACAGAAAAGGAGGAAAAAACACAGGATGAGACTGGAGAGGTAAGCAAGAGACATTACGTAGGGATTTTAGAATTTATTCTAAATACAACTTGTATTTTCTTATTTTATTTATTCATTTATTTATTTGTTTAGAGAAAGAGTCTCACTCTGTTGCCCAGGCTGGAGGGCAGGGGTCCGATCTCGGCTCACTGCAACCTCTGCCTACAGAGTAATTCTCCCTGCCTCAGCCTCCCAAGTGGCTGGGATTACAGGTGCATGCTACCATGCCTGGATAATTTTTGTATTTTTAGTAGAGATGGAGTTTCACCATGTTGGCCAGGCTGGTCTCAAACTCCAGACCTCAGATGATCCACCTGCCTCGGCCTCCCAAGTGTTGGGATTACAGGCGTGAGCCACCGAGCCCGGCCACAACTTGTATTTTCTTATCACAATGCTAATTACTTATGTAACTATTTGGTCACTGTTCTCTACCCTACTAGATGGTATACCCCACTAGACAATAAACTCCAATAAAGACAAGGACTGTGTGTCTTTTTCACTACCTTATCCTTGATGCCTAGAATACAGAAGATAATCAAATATTCATTGAGCAAAACACGATTAATTCAACCTCTATAGAGAGAATATTCTCTCACGACACTTCTATATATTTGAAGAGTTTTCTTCTCTCTGGACTAAATAATAATGCATTTAAACGGTTCTTAAAGTTCCTCTTTTCTAATCTTTATTGTTTTCTAGATTTTCTCCAAGATTTCTAAAATTCAACTTAAAAACTACTGGGGTCAGGCTGAGCGTGGTGGCTCACACTTGTAATCCCAGCACTTTGGGAGGCCAAGGCGGGTGGATCACCAGGTCAGGAGATTGACACCATCCTGGCTAACATGGTGAAACCCCGACTCTACTAAAAATACAAAAAAATTAGCCGGGCGTGGTGG
>NW_012102599.1:2992600-3006525 GCF_000951045.1 Mandrillus leucophaeus | reverse complement strand
AAAAAACTAGCCGGGCGTGGTGGCGGGCGCCTGTAGTCCCAGCTACTCGGAGGCTGAGGCGGGAGAATGGCGTGAACTCGGGAGGCGGAGCTTGCAGTGAGCCGAGATCGCGCCACTGAACTCCAGCCTGGGAGACACAGCGAGACTCCGTCTCAAAAAAAAAAAACAAAAATAAAAATAAAAAATAATGTAATCCTTAAACTACTGAGTCATTCTTTCTAACATTTTCTGAACCAAAAGTCGTAAAAGTGGGAAACTTAACACGATTCCCCATATGAGACAGTTAATTTTAGGTATCAATTTGACTGGACTGAGGGATACCTAGATGGCCGGTGAAGCACTGTTTCTGGGTGTGCCTGTGAGGATGTTTCCAGAGAAGACTGACTTGAGTGTCAGTGGACAGAAAGAAGACCTCCCCTCCATGCGGGCAGGCACCAACCATGTGGGCAGCTGAGGGCTGGCTAGGACAAACAGACAGATGTTCTCCTCCTGCCTTTGGAATTCAGACTCCACATTCTTCAGCTTTTAGACTGTGGGACCTGCACCAGCCACATTCTTCAGCTTTTAGACTGTGGGACCTGCACCAGCTACCTCTCGGCGGCTCTTGAGCCTTTGGCCCTGGACTGGCGGCTGCAGTCAGTATCCCTGGTTCTGAGGCTTTGAACTTCGACTGTGCTACACTCCTGGCTTTAAGCCAGGCTATCGAATTCTTTGGTTCTCTAGCTTACAGCTGGCCTATTATGAGACTACTCCATCTCTGTGACTGTGAAAGCCAATTCCCCCTAATAAATTCTCTTTCATATATCCCACTGGTCTGCCTCTCTAGAGAACTCTAATACACCATCTCAAGAAGGAACCACTGGTTTATTATTTGTGTATCCTTTGATAATGCTAGGTCTCGTCTTGGCGTTCACTTTCAACATCTTGTAGTTACCCCAGAAGCTATCCCCCAAGGACTACTGTTAGGGTTCGCAGGCCTATAGCAGTCTGATACTCTTCTCTGCTCAATTACAAAGAAGTAACCCATATGGAAACGCAAACATAAAAAGTTAAGCAGATTCCTGGCTGGAAGTGGTACCTTGCACTTGTAATCCCAGCACTTTGAGAGGCTGAGATGGGAGGATTGCTTGAGCTCAGGAGTTCGCAACCAAGCTGGACAACATGGTAAGACCCCATACAAAAATTAGCTGGGCATGGTGGCGCGTGCCTGTAGTCCCAGCTATTTGGGAGGCTGACATGGGAGGACTACCTGAGCCCAGGAGGGCAAGGCTACAGTGAGCCGAGATTGCATCACTATACTCCAAGCCTGGGCAACAAAGCAAGACCTTACAAAAAAGGAAGAAAGAAAAGAAAGAAAAGAAAGGAAAGGAGAGGGGAGGGGAGGGGAGGGGAGGAAAAGAAAAGAAAAGCAGGTTCCTTATAAATACCATGTTAAATGAGCCCAAGTAGAAATTTTACTTCCCTGGCCAGGCACAGTGGCTCAAGCCTGTAATCCCAGCACTTTGGGAGGCCAAGACGGGCGGATCACGAGGTCAGGAGATTGAGACCATCCTGGCTAACACGGTGAAATCCCGTCTCTACTAAAAAATATAAAAAACTAGCAGGGCGAGGTGGCGGGCACCTGTAGTCCCAGCTACTTGGGAGGCTGAGGCAGGAGAATGGCGTAAACCCGGGAGGCGGAGGCTGCAGTGAGCTGAGATCCGGCCACTGCACTCCAGCCTGGGCGACAGAGCGAGACTCCGTCTCACAAAAAAAAAAGAAAAGAAATTTTACTTCCCTAAAAAATTTAATGTTATTTTTCTACTATGAAAGTGATATATTACTAAAAATTCAAACATCATAGAAGGCACAAAATCCCTTTAATCGCATTGAGATGGCCAATATTAATATTCTGCTGCCAGAAATAGGGACTGTCAGAACAAACCGTAATTCACATAAGCAGTAAATGCAAAACAATCACAGAAACTGAGCATTTCAAATGCTCAAAACAGCAGATGAAATTCTCAGAACCATACATTTCTTAGGATACCTTATTTATGTCACTTATACAACTACTACGTTCCTCAGAATAACTTAATCTAGTCACAATATGGGTGTTATCTGCTTCAAGATTATTTAGTTATTATAACTAACAAACAAAAAATATATAATCATTTTTCCACTTTACCTGCTGGGCATAAAAGGTGGCGACATTTTTCTTCCCTATCCGATATGCTTCTTTGGCCTTGCTGTAGCACTCCATCCTCTTCTGCTGGTGAAGGAAAGCCTCTGCTCTGTAGTCATCATAGTCTGGGTACTCAAAGTCCTGGAAAGACAGTTCGCTTGGTGTTTCTTCAGTCTCTTTTAATTTCTTTGGCTATAAGATATTAAACAATAAGTAACACACACAGAAAGTTAAAAAAAAAAAAAACTCACGCTTTACACCTTCACAAAACGCATGTGAAAACTGGGCTCTCGTATATTTTCATCTCTCTCCTCAGGAAACAGATTCTCCCTGGTGTCTACCTTATAAGTCAGGCATTTTATAGACTATCATGAACTTTTTTATGCCATTAAGGTTACCCTTTCTTTAACCACTCTTAGGAGATGTTGAAGAGTTCTCTAAAATTATCAAAATACAATTAGGGATATTAAACTCTGAGTTGGAAGAGGCAAGTCCGGTCTCAAAATGGAGGTAAAGCCACCATCCGGTCGCCCCCAGCCCAACTCCAGCCGTTGCCACCAGCGCCAGGGAGAGGAGGATCATGACTCAAAGGAACCAAAGCAATAGAAAAAATTGTTCACTGGTGGTCTGAGTTTTGAAACTAAAGATGATAATTTAAGAGAATAAGTGCAAAAATAATTCCCAGAATAACTTAAAGTTTACATTTTGGCCAACGTTTACATAACTCACAAAAACCCTCTTTCTGATTACATTTCCAATCATCTCCCACTTTGAGCAAGCACACCTTCTTATCACCCCCTATTACCATAATGACTCACAGTGCCTTGCATATTATCAGGAGGGAGAAGTAACTTCACTGCCAATTTGGCCCATAAGGTCTCATAATCATCTTGTGTACACTCTCTGCATTTTATAATATACTGCATCTATCTATCCATGACGGCAGCATATTTTCCAGTTGGGCAAAGGCATCGGTGGTAGCACTAACAGATCAAATGAAAATAAAAATTACCTAAGTCCTAAATACCAACTGACTGACAATGAAACATTCAAAGAAAAAAGGGAGCATATAATTTACCCCTGAGGGGTTTTATTAATAAGAATTGCAGGATGATAAGGTTCTGTAAAATAAAATAAAATTTAAAAATAAGGCTGGGCGTGGTGGCTCACACCTGTAATCCCAGCACTTTGGGAGGCCGAGGTGGATCACTTGAGCCCAGAAGTTCGAGATCAGCTTAGGCAACCAAAACCCCACCTCTACAAAAAATACAAAAATTAGCCAGGTGTGGTGGTTCGTGCCTGTAGTCCCAGCTACTCAGGAGGGGGAGATGGGAGGATCACTTGAGATGTGATCCTGCCACTGCACTCCAGCCTGAGTGACACAGCAAGACTCTTGTCTCAAAGAAAAAAAAAAGAAAAAAATTCTGTTAAAAAAAAAAAAAAGCCTAATGCTAGGCCAGGCATGGGGGCTCACGCATGTAATCCCACCACTTTGGGAAGCCGAGGCAGGTGGATCATGAGGTCAGGAGTTCAAGACCAGTCTGGCCAAGATGGTAAAACCCCATCTCTACTAAAAATACAAAAAATTAGCTGGGCGCAGTGGCAGGCACCTGTAATCCCAGCTACTCAGGAGGCTGAGGCAGGAGAATCGCTTGAACTCAGAGGGCAGAGGTTGCAGTGAGCTGAGATCACACCACTGCACTCTAGCCTGGGCAACAGAGTGAGATGAGACTCTGACTCAAAAAAAAAAAAAGCCTAATGCTGATACAAAATTAATACAAAAAACACAACTGCATGTCTATGTACTTGTAATAAACAATCCAAAAATAAAATTAATGAATAATTCCAGGCCAGGTGCGGTGGCTCAAGCCTGTAATCCTAGCACTTTGGGAGGCTGAGGTGGGCGGATTGCTTGAGCCCAGGAGTTGAACCCAGGCTGGGCAACATAGCGAGACCCTCATCTCTTTTTAATTTAAAAGTAATATCAAAAAATAAAGTAAATTTTTAAAAGGGGCGTAATTCCAGAGCAGAAAGAAAACAAACAAAAGAAATAATTCCATTTACATTTATAATAGCATGAAAAAGAATAAAATACTGTATTTAGAAATAAATTTAACAAAAGATGTGCAAAATTTATACTCTGAAAACTATAACACATTGTTGAAGGAAATTAAAGAAGACCTAAATAAACTGAAAGATACTCCATTTCATGAGTTGAAAGATTTAATATTGTTAATTGGCAATACTCCTCAAATTGGTCTACATATTCAACACAAACCCCATCAAAATTCTAGCTGGCTTCTGTGCAGAAATTCACAAACTAATCCTAAAATTCACATGGAAATCCAAGGGCACCAGAATAGCCAAAATCTCTTAAAAAAAAAAAAAAAAAGAACATAGTTGGAAGACTCACACTTCCCAATTTCAAAACTTACTAGAAAGCCACAGTAATCAAGAAGCCACAGTAATCAAGATAAGTGGTACTGGCAATAGGATAGACATACAGATCAATGGAATAGAATTAGGAGTACAACAATAAATCCTTACAATTATGGTGAATTCATTTTCAACAAGAGTGCCAAGAAAATTCAATGGGAAAAGAACAGTCTTTGCAACAAATGGTACAAAACAACTGGATATCCACATGCGAAAGAATCAACTTGAACTTCTGTCTCACTACATATACAAAAATTAACTCAAAATGGATTAAAGATCTAAATGAAAGGCCTGAAACTATGACTCCTAGAGAAAATACAGGAGGAAAGTTCATAAGATTGGATTTGGCAATGAAGCACAGGCAACATAGCAAAAGTAGACAAACTAGATTACATCAAATTTAAAAGACTTCAGTGTCACAACAGAAACAACAGAGTGAAAAAGCAACCTATGGACAGGACAGAATATCTGCAAATCACATGTCTGATTGGGGACTTGTATCTAGAATATATAAAGAACACTTACAACTCAACAATAAAGACAAATAACCCAATTTAAAAATAGGCAAAGGATATGAACAGACATTCCTCCAAAGGTATACAAATGACCAACAGCACATAAAAAGATGCTCAACATCAACAGTCATCAAGGAAATGCAAATCAAAACCACAATAAGATACCACTTCTGTATTAACCATGGCATTTTTGCAGCCTTCGAGACACTAGAGAGGCTGCTCTCTCTGCCCCCTCATCTCCATCCACTCTCACAACCTCCTCAGGTTTAGCTAATTCCTAGAGATAACAAACACCTGTCTGGGAGCATGCCTTTCATTTGCAAACCAACCAATCCGGAATCTATGCCTCCAACTTCCTCCTTTAATGGGGTTCTCCCACTCCGGGCACTATCCACCTGCCCCAAGTACCAGACAACCAGGGGAAGTCCCTATGCCCCAGAGCCTACTGAAATTATTTAAACTAGCCAATCCTAAACCTGCTTACCCTACCTTACTGATTCCTTCCCATAGAAACCAAAATACAGGCTTTTGCCCACATTTCCCCCTACTCCTTCTGCCTCCTGACCAATCCTGTTGGCTCTCCATGTGGCCTTGGGTAGCAATCCATACCTCCTTTTTCCAGAACTCTGTGAGTATGATAAACTTCCTTTCTGACACTTCCATGTCTCCATGTCTTACCACATCTGATTAAACCAAATCCTGGGTATTCTTAAAACAAATCCTGGGTATTCCCACTCACTACAATGGTTATAATAAAAAAGACAGGTGTTAAATAATAATACGTGTCAGTGAGGATGTGGAGAAATTGTAACCCTCATACAACTCTAGTGGAAATATAAAATGGAGGAGCCACTTAGGGAAAAAATTTGGCACTTTCCCAAAAGGCTAAATATTTCTGCCCACATGTTTATATTCAAGACCCATCATATTACTGCTATTCAATTAAACCTCATACTCTACTGTGTCAGAGTATACAGAAGTTGCAGAAATTCAAGTGCCTGTTTTTCATGCACACGAAGAAAAGCATCAGCTATAAATTCATTATTTTGAGTGCACAGATATTATAAGCCAAATATGCCACTGGTGGTTAAATTTCCAGTCTAGTCAAAATGGTGAGAAATAATCATTAAATTATTATACTCAATGAACCAATTACATTTTTATATGCAATTATCTACCCTTATAGAAAAAAAATTAGTAACTCCATACCTTTTTCTCTTTAGACTTCTGGCCAGTATGAGATGTGACATTCTCATTTTGGTGAACAAACTCTTGGGCTACAACTGTTTTTACAGGGTCCCCTTCAAGAACACAGTTAAGAAATTGCACTGTGTGTTCTAATGAATAGCTGTAGAAACATAATGTCAATAAATGAAAATAAGTTATGTGAAGACATTAACACAAGCAATCTTCAAACGTCTTACAAGAATATGAAAAACTGGCTTACTTTTAAGTTTTCAACCTTGAAATTAAATGCTCATAGTATATCTCAAAAAAAAAAACCAAGAATAATCAGAAGGAAACTATCAAGCAGTAGGTTCTCAAAAGCTAATTTTCAAAAAACGAATGCCAAAAGATAGTACGTTGCTAATTCAGCCGGGTGTGGTAGCTCACGCCTGTAATCCCAGCACTTTGGGAGGCCAAGGCGGGTGGATCACTTGAGGTCAGGAGTTCTAGACTAGCCTGGCCAACATGGTGAAACACCATCTCTACAAAAAATACAAAAATTAGCCGGGTGTGGTGACATGCACCTGTAATCTTGGGAGGCTGAGAGGCACAAGAATCGCTTGAAGCCAGAAGGCAGAGGTTGCAGTGAGCTGAGATCATGCTACTGCACTCCAGCCTGGGCAACAGAAAGAGACTTCATCTCAAAAAAAAAAAAAAAATAGATAATTCAATATCTAATCCTTTGTTCCAGGCAGATTAACCACAACAAATCTTTCTTTCATTTTATCACCTATTTTTTTTTTTTTCCGAGACAGAGTCTCGCTCTGTCACCCAGGCTGGAGTACAGTGGTGTGATCTCAGCTCACTGCAAGCTCTGCCTCCCGGGTTCACGTCATTCTCCTGCCTCAGCGTTCCGAGTAGCTGGGACCACAGGCGCCCACCACCACACCTGGCTAATTTTTTGTATTTTTAGTACAGATGGGGTTTCACCATGTTAGGCAGGATGATCTCGATCTCCTGACCTCGTGATCCGCCCACCTTGGCCTCCCAAAGTGCTGGGATTACAGGCGTGAGGCACCATGCACGGCCTTATCACCTATTCTTAAATCCTTTGTTGGATTCACACTTGGTTTCCTTCAAACATCAAACACAGACAATAGACCTTTAAGCTGACATTTGTATTGTGTCAAATTCTAAGTTTACTTTTACCACGGGATTTTTGTCAAATTCTAAGCAGGGATACAGAAAAGAAAAAGTAAAGCACTACCCTACCTCTCATCCCTGCATTACTCAGTCATATCTTGAGGGTGATACTATATTATCTGTAGAATGAAATTCTACAATTCGACAAATGTCTGATACACTCACGTTCCAATATCTAAAGAAAATCATTCAAAAAAATTATATGCTTCTCAGTATTTCACAACATTTTAGTGTGCTGCTCAGTATTTCACACTATTTATGTCTCTCACCTCTTCCATTGGCCAGATACTAAGGAACTGACCACATACTAGTATTTTTTGAAGTTTGGTTAACTAGGCCAGGCTCACGCCTGTAATTGCAGCACTTTGGGAGGCCAAGGCAGGTGGATCACCTGAGGTCAGGAGTTCGAGATGAGCCTGGCCAACATGGTGAAACCCTGTCTCTACTAAAAATACAAAAAAAAATTACATGGTGTCGGGCACCTGTAATCCCAACTACTTGGGAGGCTGAGGCAGGAGAATTGCCTGAACCCAGGAGGCAGAGGTTGCAGGGAGCCGAGATGGTGCCACTGCACTCCAGCCTGAACAACAAGAGCAAAACTCTGTCAGAAAAAAAGAAAGAGAGAGAGAGAGAGAGGGAGAGAGGGAGGGAACGGGGAAGGGAGGAAGGGAGGGAGGGAGGGAGGGAGGGAGGGAGGAAGGGAGGGAGGGAGGGAGGGAGGGAGGGAGGGAGGAAGGAAGGAAGGAAGGAAGGAAGGAAGGAAGGAAGGAAGGAAGGAAGGAAGGAAGGAAGGAAGGAAGGAAGGAATTTGGTAAACTAATTATCCAAAATAATGTGATGTTTTGCTATTCTTCAATTTATTAAAGACAACCCTTGAAGGGAAGCCATGTGCAACTACCAGTTCCACTTCCCCTCTCATCTTGTTGCCTCAGACATGCTCAACACAAAGGATATCAGTATCTAGGGGCTGGATGCTATCAACAATTATCCACATCCTTTCTAGGCCTTAAAATCACCCACCTGCTGGAAGTCAGTTTCCAGCCCTGACGCTGTTTGACACAAACAGCCCTAGAAGATTACACCTCAAGCACATGCTGTAGTAACTGAGCCTACGTACCCTTCTTACCAGGATGAAGTTGAACCTACTGCTAGCTGAGAGAATCAGCCAGTCTTTGGCAGACAAACAGAGGCAATCAGCCACCTAACATGAGGGGCCTCGCTGACCAATCACTGGCTATCCCCAGAAAGGACACACCCAGCCCCCTCCTTTGCCTGGGGAAGCACAACTCTGAGCTATTTCACCTCAGGCATCTTGCCTTAGGTACTCATAGAACAGGAATGGCCATATGCTAGCATCACCCTCCGGCATCTGGGAGATTTTAACACAAAACTTTCAGAAAACAGCAAGTTAGGTAGCAAAAATAAATAAGAAAATTAGGGATTGGAATACTACCTTTAAAGATTTGATTTAGGTGACATATTTAGAACTCTGCACACTCAGCAGAGAATAAATATTCTTAAGTACACAGACTGCACTGGGCACAGTGGTTCACACCTGTAATCCCAGAACTTTGGGAGGCCAAGCGGAGAGAATCCCTTGAGCTCAGGAGTTCAAGACCAGCCTGGGCAACATGGTAAAACTCCATCTCTACAAAAAATATACAAAAACTAGCCAGGTGTGGTGGCACGTGCCTGTAGTCCCAGCTACTTGGGAGGCAGAGGTGGGAGGATCACTTGAACTCAGGAGGTCAAGGATGTAATAAGCCAAGATCGTGCTACTATACTCCAGCCTCGGCAACAGCAAGACCCTGTCTCACACAAACACACACACACAAAAAAGTATACGTTGACTACTCCTCAACCGAAACACTTGGGATCAGAAGTGGCTGAGATTTCAAATTTTTCCAAATTTTGGAATATCTGTATATACATAATGAGGTATCTTGGGAATGGGGACCAAGTCTAAACATAAAATTCACTCATGTTTTTATATGCCTTAATAATTGGCCGGGTGAGGTGGCTCACACCTGTAATCCCAGCACTCTGGGAGGCGAAGGTGGGTGGATCACCTGAGGTCAAGAATTCGAGACCAGCCTGGCCAACACGGTGAAACCCTGTCTCTACTAAAAATACAAAAATTAGCCGGGCATAGTGGCACACGCCTGTAATCCCTGCTACTCAGCAGGCTGAGGCAGGAGAATCACTTGAACCCGGGAGGTGGAGGCTGCAGTGAGCTGCAATGGCACCACTGCACTCCAGCCTGGGAGACAAAGTGAGACTGTCTCAAAAAAAAAAAGAAAGAAATTCCAGGGTAAATAGAAATTCAAACTAAAATCTGAGATTTAGAAAATAATGAAAATTAAAATATATATCAAAATCAGAACATATACAGAAAAATTCATACCTTAAATGTATGTTATTAAAGACTGAAAGGAAATAAACTAACCAGAGTTGAAAATATACTAACAAATTTTAAGAGAAAGATATCAGTAAAAATAAATGATGAGAGAGCATAAAATAGACTTTGACCAATAAACCAAGATTCTCTCTCTGAGAAGGTACAAGCCCAGAACCTTCAAGGTACTAAGTTCTTTAAACTTTCCATAGCAGAGAGAAAAATGGCGGTCTGCCAGTTTATTTTATTAAGGCTGACACCAAATAAAACACTGAAACCAAAATCTGACGAAAATAGCCCAGGAACAGAAAAAAAAAAATCACAGACCAACGCCGTTTCATTACTATTGCAAAAATCCCAATGAATTAGTAAATCAATTCCTACCTGCATTAAAGGAAGAAAAAAAAAAATATGAAGGTAAAGTAGGTTTTATTCCAGAAATCCATTATTGTGATTGATATGAAATGTATTAATAAACTAAAGATCAAAATCTTTATTAGATTCTCAAAAGATTCTCAAAAGGTATCTATTTAAAACAAGCTCTTGTGAAGAATTTACGAAAAATACAGGATCAAAAGTATACATTTTTCAAACCACAGCATTCCTGATATACCAAACATAACACTACAATAATTAAAACAACATGGTGGCAACTCAGGATCTAACAATGTATTTGGGAATGTAGTAAGTATTTGTATGTATTTGGGAATGTAGTAAGTATTACCGGTTATGTTTTATATAAGTGGGGGGGGCAAAGATGACCCATTCATTTGGTTAAACAAGTTAAATTTAACTTGTTTTGGAAAAACAAGTTAAATCTCTAGCTCATTTATAAATCTCTACCTCATACCACACACATAAAAAGGTAGACATTTAAAATAATAAAGAAGAATTTTTATAATACTGGGACATAACAGACTCCCTAAATAAAACATAAAACTCAGAAACAATAAAGGCAAAGATTTTCTGTCCTGCAACCAATCTCCCATAGATACTGAAGGACAACTGTATTTTGAGACACAGAGAAAGAGACCATGTTTATATAACTTACATTACAGTATATTGTTATAACTGTTCTATTTTATTGTTAGCTATAGTTGTTAAATTTTTACTGTGCCTAATTTGTAAATCAATTCTTATTTACAGGAAAAAAACATAGTATATATAGGGTATATGTAGGGTTCAGTTATATTCATGGTTTCATGCATCCACTGTGGGTCTTGGAATAATACCCACAGATTAGGAGAGACTACTGTAGACCTGTATTATTTTTGTTATCAGAAAAATAAACATGGCATATGCTTTCAGTGATATCACAGTAGAAACTACAGACAATCCTTCTAGCACTCACTTGTGGTCCTTGAAAATGTCCACCAGAAAATTTTGGTTAATGGCTGGAAAGATCTTAAAGAGTTGCTTTTCCTTTAGTTTAGTGGCACAATCTTTTTCAAACATAAGGGTCTCCCTTTTCTAAAACAAAAACACAAAAATCATCTTCAAGATGAAATGCATAATACTAGAAACGCTCATCAAAGGCACGGTTAACTTGTTGCTAAACTGCTGATGAAAAGCAATCACAGACTTTCTTTACTGATTAAAGGCTGAAATTAGTAATATGAGTACTCTTGCACTATTTATTTATATCCCATTTTTTGCCAAGTATTTGAAGTTGCTCAAAAATATACACACACACACACACACACACACACACACACAATCCCACATATACATGTATGTGTGGGCATGTGTATGTAAATATATATATGCATACTGTCACACATGCATATCTAACACATTGAATCATTAAAAGGATGAAGATATAGAGGTATATATATACACACACATACATAAACAGGATATAAATAAATGAAGTCAGAGAAAATAAAGATAAAATACAAGATAAGACTAGTAGTATTAGATATCAATGCATGCCACAAAATCCTGTACAATTGCAAAAGGCAGGCCACAAATTTAGTTCTGAGACTCTTAATGGCCAAAGCAAAGGGGACAACAAAGATTCTCAGTGTCCATAAAATAAAAACAAACCAGTTGCTCAGGAGAAATACAGATTTTTCTGGTACTGAGACCTGAGAGAAACTTCTCCCATGGGTCCTCATAAAAGGGACACTGTGTGATGCTGTGAACATCGTCCTCAAAACATATTCTCCTCAATGGGCAGAAACTACAGTGTACAAACAAGCTGTAAATTCAGATTAACAGAAAATCTTGGAATTCACAATTATTTTTTAAGTTTTTCACAAATATATTTACTCCAAAATAACTGTATAAGAATTATATTATTACTCACATTTCATATTTGGATCTGCTCTAAACTATCAGACCAAAAGAACTTTCCTAAAAATATGCTATTTTAATTCTAACCTAAGATGATAATAAATATTCTTAAAGTGGCAATTTGTCAACACTGTGATGTAACAAAATAATTTTGTTTGCTACAAAAATGCTGATGTCTGAAAAATAACTTCCTATACAAAGGCAATAAAATGACTGAAAATTCCTAAATTTAAAAATTACAATAGCTGAGGTAGGAGGATTCTTTGAACCCAGGAGTTCAAGACCAACCTGACAACATAGCAAGACTCTATCTCTACATAAAATTGTTTTTTAAAAACTGGCCAGGTGTGATGGCAAGTCCCTATAGTCCCTGCTGAGGTGGGAGGATGGCTTGAGCCCAGGAGGTCAAGGCTACAGTGAGCTCGGATCAAGTCACTGCACTCCAGGCTGGACAACAGAGTGATACCCTGTATCAAAAATAAATAAATAAATAAATAAACAAATTAAAATAATCTGGGAAAAAGGTAGAATTGTTATTTGTTTTAAAGCTTAACCATACTTAGGCCATTTATAATACCAAACAGCAATAAAAGAGGAACCACAAGAGGTGACAATATGACAAGCAAAAAGGAGTGATAACGCTGAACATATAACAAGAGTGATGGAAACAAGCTACCTGAAGAATTTAAAATATTTCTGGCTGGGTGCAGTGGCTCATGCCTATAATCCTAACACTTTGGAAGGCCAAGGTGGGCAGATTGCTTGAGCCCAGGAGTTTGAGAGCAGCCTGGGCAACATGGCAAAACCCCATCTATACTAAAAATACAAAAATAAGCCAGGCGTGGTGACGTGTGCTTCTGGTCCCAGCTACTTGAGGGGCTGAGGTGACAGGATTGCTTGAGCCCAGGAGATTGCGCCACTGCACACTCCAGCATGGGCAATAGAGTGAAACCCAGTCCCCCCAAAAAAAAAATTCAAAATACTTCACATTTTACTTAAGATACGCATGTAATCTAAACTTACTAAAAAATTCAATAATCAGATTTTCTACCAATCTACCAGGTCATAGTTTCTAAACTATAAATTCTGAGGTTTCATCAATGAACTAAAACCTTGTAACCTTAATCATCTTAAAATTAATTATTCTATTCATATATTATGTGTAAAGTTTCTATTTTTTGCTTTAAAAAATATATACAAAGTATATTTCTCCTTTAGGGACAAAGAGTGAGGACAGCATCAGAAAATTATCTGGCTGGGTGCAGTGTCGTTTACACTTAATAATCCCAGCACTTTGAAAGGCCAAGGTAGAAGGGCTGCTTGAAGCCAGGAGTTCGAGACCAGCCTGGGCAACATTGCAAGACCTCATCTCTATTTGAGAAAAAAAGAAAGAAAGAAAAAAATTATCTTTCTGAGGCTCTATGTAAAGGTGGGTATCCTTGGGACAAAGCCAACCAGCTTCTATTATATTATCCAATCTATAGAAAAACAAGCAAAGGCCAGGTGTGGTAGCTCATACCTATAATCCCAGCACTTTGGAAGGCCGAGGCAGGTGAATTGCTTGAGCTCAGGAGTTTGAGACCAGCCTGGCCAACATGGTGAAACCCCATCTCTTCTAAAAATACAAAAATTAGCCAGGCATGGTGGCGGACACCTGTAATCCCTTCTACTTGGGAGGTTGAGGCAGGAGAATCGCTTGAACTTGGGAGGTGGAGATTGCAGTGAGCCGAGATTGTGCCACTGCACTCCA